>NC_045602.1:55345714-55645714 GCF_009762305.2 Zalophus californianus | reverse complement strand
GATGAGAATTCCAGCTTTGTTTCACTGAGAGAGGAAAGGATTAGGGATTCCTGATTTAGAGCATTCCTGTCTATGAAAGGGCTATGAGCTAACAAGGAGAAGCTGGTTTCTGTCTGGAGATGACATCAGGAAAGACTTTTATATGAAGACATTTGTGACAGGGTGGGTCACAAGATCCTGAAGTGCAACATCTCTAAAAAATTTTGTGAGTTACATTTTGGAATTCTCTCTTCTCTTTTTTTCTGCCTTACTGTCTGTTAAATTAGGATTCTCTTATTCTTTAATTAACTTCTGAAATGTCTCTTTGGGTATAAGCGTCTTTTCTGACCTGTCATGTTTGTAAGGGGAATTCCATGGCAATTCTTTATAATTTGTACCACAATTTACTCAATATATACTCAGTATGTTTTGAGCCCCTGGAGTGGAACTGGCAATGTTGTAAACACTGGAAAATGGAGGAGGAGATTCACATATTCATTTATGCCTACTAAGTAGTTGCTGGTAAAAGGCCTGGGGGTATAGCACTGAAGAAAGCAGTCACAGGCCTGCCCTTATAAGGCTTCATTTTCAATGGGCTTGGCAGACATAGGTAAATACATACCCAGGTGGGTAATATAATGACAGACAATAGTCAGTGTTAAGAATGGGAAGAAGGGTAAAGGGTGTGATGGTGGTTATGATTTTATGTTTACATTTTATGTGGATGGTCAGAGAAGGTTTCTCTTAAGGAGCTGTCATCTGGCAGAGATCTGAATGAAGTGAGAGGAACATTCAGGTAGACCTCTGGATGAAGAGCCTTCCAGGCAGAAAGAATGGTCAGTGTGAGGGTTCTGAGTAGGTGTGTCTTTGGCCTGTTTAAAAAATAGCTCGGGAGCCATGTGGCTGAATCTAGAGAAGGAGGGATGGGGAAGGCAGGTAAGGAAGGAAGGTAAACAGACAGCAGGTGGCCAGAGCACATAAGGCTTTACGGTCCATATTAAGGGTCCCTGATTTTATTCTAAGTATCATGGGAAATTGTTGGAGGATTTTGGGTGGAGGAATGATATGACCTGACCTATTACTAGGTGGGGAATAGAGTGGGGCAGGGTAGAAGCTAGGAAAGAAAGCCAATAAAGCACAGACCTTGAAGAAGCCACAGTCTAAGGAGGAAACACATATACCAACAAGTGCTCAGCGTATGGTGTGATGAGGACTCAAATAGAAGATGTCAAAGTGTAAATGGGTACCTTGGAGAAATGGAAATGACCTTGGCCAAGGAATCCATGGGTGGTCCCAGTTAGAAATCACATCTCAGATGCATATGGAAGACTGAGCAAGGAGTTTCCAGAGGAAAGAAAACAGAACCAGCCCTATTAACTGAAGGAGCACATATGCAAAAAATAAGAGAGGCATAAGAGAGTGTAACTTGTTTGAGGACACAAGGAGTTAGGGATAGCTGGATGTCTGGATCTCGGGTGAGAATAGTGATCAGCATGAAAGGTGGTTAGAAAAGCTAAGTCATGGCAGACTCTGGAAAGCCTCCCTTGTTTGTGACTTTCTTGTACAGGCAATGGATGCAGAACCATCAGGGTTGTTAGCAGTAAAATGAATAGCATTTGGAAAGATTATTCTGTCACTGGTGGGAGGAGATGTAACTATTTCTACCTCCTTTAGAGCACGGAATTTGGAGTCATACAGAACTGAATTCAAATCTTGGCTACAACAGTTATTAGCTGGGTGATCACAAGAAGTTTCTCATGATCTTTGAGCCTTGCTTTCCCGGTCTTTAAAAGAGAAAAATAATATCTACTCCAGGAAAGTTACGAAGTTTAGATTTTTAAAAGTGCTTAGCTTAATGCCTGGACCATCATAAGGGATCAATTACTTCAAATTGCTTTTATTATTGCAGAATTGGGGTGGAGAGAGGTGGGAGGCAGGCATACTGCTGAGGACACCATTGCATTAGTGTAGGAGACACATGCCAAGGGCCCTAATTCTGACAACGGGGAGAGGAAGGGATGAAAAAGATTCAAAAAAATTTATGGACTGCAACTGACAGAATCTGATAACTTTTTGGCTATGACAGTTGAGATGTTGGGAAATGAAAACGGCTCCAAAATTTCTTGTGAATACTCAAGGAGATTGCTGTGTGATGTGATCATTATCAAAATCTGGGAGAATAAAGAAGGAAAGGATATCTGAGGACCTCTTCAATTCTCTCGTGGAATGTTGCTTTACTACTCCACCAAAACTACTCACAATAGAAAATAGATAATTCCCCCAAAGATAATCCAAGAGCTATCAAGAAGAGGAAACGGTCATGGGGTCGAAAAAAATACAATATCTACTACAGGGGCACCTGGGTGGCTCAGTCAGTTAAGCATCGGACTCTTGATTTCAGCTCAGGTCATGATCTCAAGGTCGTGAGATCGAGTCCCACCTTGGGCTCTGTGCTGGGCGTGGAGCCTGCTTAAGATTCTCTCTTTCTCTCTCCCTAGGCACCTCCCCACCGCTCACTCCCTCTCTCAAATAAATAAATAAATAAACCTTTAAAACAACAACAACAACAATATCTATTACAGGGTCTTAGGCTGGATTCTTGTAATGGACAAGGGTGACATTTCATACACTTTATTTATTTATATTTTATTTTATTTATTTTTTTATTTATAGATTTTTATTTATTTATTGAGAGAGAGAGAAAATGAGAGGAAGGAAGGTCAGAGGGAGAAGCAGACTCCCTGCTGAGCAGCAGGGAGCCCGATGCGGGACTCGATCCCGGGACTCCAGGATCATGACCTGAGCCAAAGACAATTGCTTAACCAACTGAGCGACCCAGGCGCCCTATTTATATTTTAAATAAGAGAGCTATCCTAGTGCTATTGATAAACAGGCACTCATGAATGGTCTTGGATGCTGAGGCTGAAAATGGTGTTGATGTTGATAATGTTGATGGAAATCTTTTTTAAGATGACAGACAACTGTCTGTACCTGGGCATAGCCCTTCCAGGAAGCACCAGCGGACTTAGAGAAAATTTTGTTAGCTTCCTCACTGTTATGATTCTGTGCTGCAGGTCTAAAGGCTGAGCCTACAGTTTTTTGAGATGACTAATCACAGACAGTGCCTCATGTGATGATGTCATCTCCCATGTGACTCCTAACTCAGTCCCAGAGTGGTAGAAATTGTTATGTAAAAATGTAAAATGTAAAAATGACATTTCTCTTTGCTAAGGACTGCCATGTAAATAGTAGCATCTCAGGGAATATTCTAGAGTTCTCTGCATGGACTCTAAGAGAGGTCCATGGAGAGGGGAGATGGCAGAACAGCAGTCCAAAGAAAAGTCTCCATTCTGTCCATTTCCCTGGGTCAACTCAAGCTGAAAGCTCGCCCTGCTGAGTTGTACTGAACACATAATTTTGCCCTAGATAATTTTTTTGATATCAAAGAATCAAGTTTATACAAGCCTAAGCCACATTGCAAACAACAGTACTTCCTGGATGGAGCATGAGTAATTAGCTGTGAGAGTCATGACCGTTTGGCCCCCAACCCATATTGACGTTTCAAGACGCAGTGTAGTAATCCACATAGTTTTCAGAACATAAAAGGCTAGTCCCCTAATGAACATCTTATCTGGGAAGCCCAGCTACAGTATATTTCTAGAACCTCATAAAGATCACGTTTACTTTATGTTTTGGTGCTCTTAAGCTAAATAGGGGGTAAAAAAAAAATGGGTGGGGAAAAATGTCAAGTTAAAATTCTGTGGCAAGACCAAAGCGAAAACGACTCCAATGTTAACATGTTTGAATGCATTGCAAAACAAACACATGCAATTATTTCTCATAAATATTCTGCCGAGTCTCTGCATTTTCCTTGAAGTGGCAGCAAATCCAGGAATGGGAGGTCTTCTGTTCTACAACTGCTTATGAGCATTGTTATGGCTGGGCATAAATTACAGAAGCCAGGATTTCAGCCACTGTGGAAAAGACTATAAAGATTTCGGCCCCTTATTAACTACCGGACCGCCACTAGGTTTATGAATGGAGTGAAAAGTTCCAAATAGGAACAAAAACGTGGTAAATGCTCTCAAAAGCACTCTGAGAACATTTTTTCACAGGCGTGGTGGTCAGGCAGAGAGAGAGAGGGAAGGAGAAGGAATAGAAACTCTGCGAGCCTCCCAAGGGCTGGCAGCGGCCACTGGCCAGTCATGGCACACAGGAGTGCACCTTCTGTGCTAAGTAAATAAACTTAATTGTAAGTTTGTAAGGCCACAGAAAACAAAAACCGAGAGTTTTGCTCCAAGTCCGAAATGTCTCCAGTGAAAGTGCACGGAAATGAGAGCTGTCTCTTTAAAAATCAGAATCGAACTGGCTGGAACTTGTAACAGCCCAGAACAGAGCCCCAGGGGCCAGCAGTAAAAAATATGATTTTTATAAACAAACCTGACACTGCAAACTTAATGCAAAACCTTATGCATATAGCATCACTTATGTGTGCAACTTGGTTAAATCAGAACTGCAGCAAGAAGGAAGTAAAATTGGCACATTAACCTTCTGTTTAACAACGTTTTGTATACACTGTCTGTATTTTGAAGTAGATGGTGATGTCCCCCTAGCCCTCCAAGAGTTAAGACTCTGTGAGCATTTTGTTCTGAATTTTCCTATGCATACTTTTAGAAAATTCAGTTCTAAGCATATGCTCAGTACATAAAATATTCTGGGTGCAAAATTTTGCCTTGCTACAGAATTCCCGGGGGTGTCACCAAATTCATTCCCCTGAATTGAACTTGGAGAAACATTATAAACAATACTTAACCAAGGTCCTTCCTTCCCCTTGTGCTTAAAGATTGAAAATAGAGGTGGTTTCTTTTTCCTTTGGAAATTTATTAGCTAATATTCCCTCACCCCAGTTCAATCTCCTTTGGTATTTGAAGAGAAACCACAAAACACTAGTCGTTAATATTGTTTTAAGCCTCACCCTCTTGCTTCATTGTATTTTGGCTAGATTTGCTTTGAATATGCCACTTTGCACAAGTTTAATTAAAAATCATAACAGCTCAATCCTGTATGTTTGGACACAGTGGATATCAACACAGATTTCAGGGATTATGAAAGAGATGTAAAAATCTCTTTCAGAGTTGAACAGCTGGTTTACCAATAATTTCAATGGAAAAGTCTCTTTCTTAAACACAGAAATATTTAACATGATTAAGATTCGTTGGTCTTAGTACAGTTATTCCAAGAGATCATGTGTTGCTCTTGAGTGTTGTTCTGAACGACATGGTTTTTATTTGAATTTGGATCATCTTCCTTGTGCATGAGGTCAGTTTATCTGTGTTCTTAGTGTGACCCCAAACACCACTGCCTCACCCCACCTCCCTTGAAGATCCAAGTTGGTAGTTTGGCCTCCTTTTCTCTTTCCATTCTGAAGCTTACAAAGATTTTTTTGGCTCTTTCAGATGGGCAGGAGGATTTTGTTGTTATTTACTGAAACAAAAAAAGTGGGACCACAGCTAGCTTTATATTCCTGAAGGGTGGAGGGTGCTTATGGCCTGGTGCAATTTGAGCTTTGGAGAAGATTTACCAGATGGGATGATTTTGAAGAGGTTTGGTCATTATCTTGGACGTGGTACGTGTAGTACTTTCTGCATGATTTCTCTGAAGTGATTAACCATTGTATTGCTTATTTCTGCAGTGCATTCTGTGATCTTCTTGGAAGCATGTGTGGCATGCTTAGTTCTACTCTATTAATTATATGGGGTATCCTCAAATCTTTCCTCTATTGTTTCGCTATTAAGGATTAACAAAACATTTTCTGCTATTCCTTTGTAAAACTGTCCTTCCCCTTCTCAGAGCCTCTTCTCCATGCCTAGAGAGGAATACTTTTGGAATATGTAAATTTACACCTCTAAAATATTAAGGAAAAAAACTCTAATGAAAACTACAACACAGTTTCAGCCATGAAGAAGATGTTAAATTCTAAATTGGACATGAATTGGAATGGAATAGATGTCACAATACAATTCAATGTCATGAGATTTACTTACACCCACGGAAGTCTGATAGGGGGAGGTGAACTAAGGACAGGACATCCAATTTTGGTTCTAAATATTGCTGGGTTTTGTGGGATTCAACCAGACCCTAAATGCTAGAACATCTCTTCAGATTAAATAGCAGTGGATAAATATTCAACTCTGGTTCAGTTTGCACTCATATTTTGTTTTCATTCTCCCAAGTTCCTAGTAGTTACAGAGATGCTGGCAGAGGGAAAAAGGCTTCATGTGAATGTATCCTATTCAGAAATATTCCTGAATGATCGCTGCCAAGGTATTTAAATTTGTTGTCCTTAAAAATCCAGGCCTGTATTTTGGTCAAGGTTGGGACAAAAATTATGAACTTCTCTCTTCAATACCAAGTAAAATCATGCCTGGCTAGTAATTTACTTGCATTAGGAAACCAAGTAGGGAACTTGTCCTACTTACACGCGATCTTCTCATTGGACACTTTAGCACATCTATAAATTCACTTTGATGAGTTCAAACAGAATTTCATATGTGCAGGAGAATAAAATACCATCGCCTGATTGTTGTCTATCTGACCTTGAATGTAAAATGGGTGTTGAGCCATAATTTTTGGGCCTCTCATTTGTGCAACATAATGAAGAGTCAGAAAGGATTTATTTTTAAAGACATTTCACAAGTACCATTTAGAACCACATTAAATTATTTCCTATTTTCTGTGCTTAGTACCCTGCAAACACTGCCAATACTTCAGAGAGTATTTTTCTATCTCCCAGTGCCAACAGAAAATTGGATCTAGGTATCTATAGCTCATGTTGGATCCAGAGTTAAATGTTTACAAGGCATTAGCGGTCATGTTACATTACTGTGTTTCACGTTAACTCTCCCTGTTTCACACCAGCTGATGATGCTCAACTTAAAAAACATATAGCCTGTACCACATGGCTATGGCCACTAGTATTGGAGGGAAATACATCCTTCTACAGGACCTAATCTTCCTATTTTCTCATTTTGTCTGAGGGTGGCAATAGCAGTAATTAAGTTTGAACACTTACTATCTTTGGTATTTAGACACCTGATCTTTGGTATTAAGAATCTATAAAATTCTGGAATAAAAAAATTCATTTATCTTATTGTCACAGTTTGGCCTAATATTCTTTCTTCTTCCACTTTTTGGTGTTTTTTCCTTTTTTTTTCTTCCTACTTTTAAACAAATACATCAGGATTAGCAAATGCATGTGTCTCTTTTTCTGCTGACGAATAACAAAGAAAATTTACTTCTATTAATCAGGGTTGTGGTTAGCTTTAAACATTTATGGCACATATCTTTATCATTCATTTATACATTTTTTTGATTGAAAAAATCTTTTTATTTATTTTTAATGGAGATGAAAATTTGACAGTATAGCAAAAAACCAAGACAAAGGTATTATTCATTCTTATTTCTATTACACAGAGAAAACGATGTTTTTAATATTTTGGTGTATATGCACTAGTCTTTTAAAAATAAATATTTACTACAAAGATATTGGGTAACTTATCTTATTTACTAAACAGTAATTGTCTGTATTTTCACATAGTGTTTTTCCTCCACAACATATGATTATAATTGAAGCATAGTATTTCATGGTATAGTCATGTCATAATTTGTCTAGCCACTTACCTATTTTTATTCATTTATGCTATTTTCAATGTCTTGCTGTAGATAGATACTGTCATTTTTATTTTTAATGTTATCAATTTGATGTGTGGTAAAAGCAATAATTCATCAATTAAATTTACCAGAGACAAATCTTAACTACTTTTATTTTTCATTTTGCAATATTCTTACTCATGACATTTGCCCATTTTTCATATTGGTATATTTGTATTTTGTTTGTAATTTGCAGCAATTACAAACAAATACTCTCATTATTAGGGATATAAAACTTGTGATAAATTTTTATTTTTTAAAAGAGGTTTTCTCAAATTCTGTTTATTTTCTTTTTAAAGGTTTTTGCCATAGGTTTAAGTTTACAGAGTCTTCCACCACCATACAATTATGTATATTTTAACCTACAATTATTTATAGTGGCTTTATGGTCATTTGCATTTAATTTAAAATGTAATTTATTTCTAACTTATTTGGGGTATGCTAATGGAATTTATCTTTTCTAAATTTGGGAAGTTACACCAATTTATTTATTATGTAATCTATTCATCTTACATTTATGAGAAAGTTGATGGTTGGTCCATATTTTTACATTTTAAAATATTTTTACTTTTTTTTCTTTCTTGTATTATTACCTCAGAACTTCCAGAATAGAAATGAGTAATTATTGACAATATTAGACTTACCTTGTTTCTGAATTTTTTTTTATTTTTTATTTTTTATTTTTTTTTAAAGATTTTATTTATTTATTTGACAGAGAGGGAGACAGCGAGAGAGGGAACACAAGCTGGGGGAATGGGAGAGGGAGAAGCAGGCTCCCCACGGAGCAGGGAGCCCGATGTGGGGCTCAATCCCAGGATCCTGGGATCATGACCTGAGCCGAAGGCAGACGCTTAACCGGCTGAGCCACCCAGGCGCCCCTTGTTTCTGAATTTAATGGAAATGATTTGAGTATTTCACATTAATTGTGATATTAATATGGATGTTCTGTGACAGACTTTTTAACATTTAAGGAATGGCCTTACTCTTCCTATCTAGCTGTTCTTTAAAATCAGGACTAAATGCTGAATATTATCAATCTTCTACGACACCTATCAAATGATAGTGTTTTTTTTTAATACTTAGATTTTGCTGTGATACATTATGCTCATTTTCCAGAAATAATGGTAATTTGCTCATAATTTATTATTCTTTTAGCATAATATTACGTTCAGTTTGGTGGGATTTGTATGTGTGTGCTTCACACATAATATATACGTTCTATTCACTCCTATTATGTCTTACCAATACTAGGTTTATAATCAGGGATATGGGAGCTTTCGAAAATGAATTAGAGAGTTTCCTATATTTTTGAAGCTCTGAAATTACTGAAATAACATAGAAATAATATTCTTGAAGTTTTGAAAGCACTCTGTTGTTGCTCTTTCTATTAAGGTATTATCGGCAAAGAGTAAGATGTACCGATCTTTTGATCTTTTGTGTACAGTTAATTAATTGGTGTTCTCAGATTTCATCCACGCATGTAATTCACACCCCAATCCAGATATAGAACACCTCCACCATCCCAGGAGGCTTCATCATGGTACTTTCCAGACAGCTCCACCTTACATTCCAGAGGGGAGTGCTTTGGTTTTCATCACCTGCCTGTTCTTGTACTTCATATCATTAAAATCTTACATCAGAGATTCATGTTGTTACATATATCCACGGTTCATTTCTTTGTGTTGCCAAGTCATGGTCCATTGTATGGCTATACCCCACTTTATTTATCAATTTTTCTGTTGATGAACTTTTACTTCTTCCCAGTTCTAGGCCCATATGGGTAAAAATCACTTTGAATATTCTTATACAAGTTTTCCCCTGGCTACCTGTTTTTACTACTCTTGGGTAAATACCTAATAACAGAACTTTGGGGTCATATGGTAAGTAATCAGTTTGACTGTCAGAAATTGCCATTTCTCCAGAGGCTGTAAATTTTACACTCCTACCAGCAATGTATGTGAATTCTATCTGATCCACATCCTCACTAACATTTGATATTGTCCATCTTTTTAATTTTACCAATCCAATAGGTGTGTGATGGTATGTCATTGTGATTTTAATTTTCATTTTCTTGATGTCTATTGATATTAAGCAACTTTTCTGGTGCTTCCCCCCCCCAATGCATCTTCTTTTGTGAAGTGTCTGTTCAAATTTCTTTTGCCTATTTTTAAATTGGGAAGTTTTTTTACTATTGAGTTGTATGAACTCTTTACATATTGTGGATATAGATCCTTTGTTGGATATATGTTTTGCAAATATTTCTTCCCTGGCTTCATTTTATTCGTTCATTCTCTTAGTATTATGGTATAATAATTAAGTTTTAAATGGAACATTTAAGAATATATATCTTATTTTGTACATATTTAATCACATCTTTTATGTGGATATGTGGATTACTCTTTTCATTATTAATTAACATACAGTAATTGTACTTTTGGATTTCTCTTTGAATAAACATTTATTTAGGAACAAGATTTTTTAGTTTGCAAGTATTAGGAATAAATTTTATTTTCATTTTTATGCTTTTTCTATTGGAAAATATAACCTTTATTACTGCTAATTTCTTAATCTTTCCATGATGGACATTGTGATACACAGTGTAGATTTTCTTTCAGGAAAGAAAGACGTACTTATTCCTGCTGCGACTGCTGCAGGTAGATAAACCTCAGCAATCAAAATCTTTGGGGAACTGCCCCCCACTGAAGTGCAGCCCCACCCAATGTGATACTCCCTTCCCTGGGGGGCCCGCATTCAATCACAGATCTATATTCCCCAACTCACAGCTCTGCTATTGCCTTGGCCCAATCTGGCCCCCTTTCCTTTCCTTCCATAGATGTTGAACCCCCTAAATGCTAATCTCCTGAGACTACGCTTTTCTGGGAGGCAGCTATATCTACAATAATTACCAAGATTGGGTGTGTGTGTGTGTGTGTGTGTGTGTGTGTGTGTGTGTGTGTTTATTGGTATAATCAATTAAATGATCAAATTTGTAATTATTGCAGGGGCATTGCAAAAATAAAACAAAGACATATAGAAACAACAACAAAAGCAAGGTGGATTTGCATTCTCTCACTGGAAGATACAAAGCCTGATACAGTTATTGAACTAAGTATACTTATTACATCATTTTTTTCTTGTATCTTTGTTTTGGCTACTTGATTCATCAAAGAAGGTTAGTTTAATTATCTTCTTTTGGCTTTTAAAAATTTATTCTTGAATATTTTATATGCTTGTTTTATGTTTTATGTGTTACATTGCATTTTGATACGATAACATTGCCTGAACAGAGAGTAAAGCAATATATATTATTAGTGAATTGTATCTTGTATCAGCATGAATTAACTCTCATTCTTTCCGTGTTTTTGCCTTTTTTTATCTGACATTACTATCGCAAACTTTTCATTTCTTCCTCTTTATAAAGTTTATCTTTTTGCAGCTGTTTGTTTACTTACTTGTACTGCTTTCTTTCTGATATATTCTTGTTAGCTGAAGTAGTTTTAGTTTTAGTTTTAAAAGGTTGCTTCAAACTAAATGTTTTTTAAGAAAGGACTGTTCAGCAGTCCTTGTTATAGCAGATATGGTTGGCCTTACTTCTGCCACTTTCTATAATTCTGTTAGTCATGCTTTCTCATTATTTATTGTTTGCTGAAATTTAGACTAAAAGCCATGCTTTCTTTGCTGCGGTCCGTTCTAGTGTATTAAGAACTGTCTATTTTGTTTTAATTGAACTATTGGTTACCTTTCAATTTTTCAAAAGCATTCTTCAACCTATTTTGTTTTAATTTTAGTATATAAAACCATGGTTTTTAATCTTTCTCTATATAGGAGGGAACATTTATCAGGCTTTTATTTCTTCCCAAGTCTCCCCAATTTTTAAATTTTGGTTTTTGTTAATAAAATCTGGAATTACCATCAAGATTATTACTGGAGTTTTACTCTCTCTGTTGTATATTTTCTCTTAAATAATTTAAGGTCTAAAATTTGTCCTCCCTTTCATGGATTTCACTTTTTGTTTTTTATAAAAGTTCTGGTCTTTTTAACCTCCAAAATGTTTTTTTCTTTTATCCTGCTATAATATTTTTAATTTCCTTCATATTGTTCTTGTTTCTTTCCACTGTGCTATCTTTTCATTTTAGTCTATTTTATTTTTATGTATTCTTGTGCTCCAACATAACACTTTACCAAAATAACCAGATATTTTCTTTCTTTTGATATTCCAGGGCAATTTTTTTCTAATTCTCAAAAGCAAGTGATTTGTTGTTTAATTATTTGTGTCCTGTAGCATCTGCAAAGTGCTTCAGACATCATAGGGGTTCAATAATTTTGATTTTTGAATTATAACGTCAAACTAGGACGCAGAATAAACTCCTACCTGGTACCCTCAACTTTTAACTTTTATATTCTTAAATCTAACAGGAACCTCATATCCTAATTAAATACAAATACAAATATATATATATATATATATATATCTGCTCAAAATCCTCACTGATTTTAATGCTATAAATAAAAGTCCAAACTACTTAACCTGCATTGAAAACTCTCATCTTCTCTCTATTTTCAAACTCATCTGTCACTCTCCACTCACCCACATGCTACTCACATCTGTTCATTTACCCCAGCTGTTTCCCTTGCCAAAAATTCTACCCCTTGCCTCTTGATTTAAATGCTTAGCCAGTTTTCAGAACACACTTTCACTCCTTCCTCTTATACAAAGATTTCCTTGATCACTTCTTCCTGAAGTGACCTATCCCTTCTCTGAACTCCTCTAATAGTTACCATGTATCTGTTCCATTGTGTGCTTACATTTATTACCTTGTCTTATTATCTTGTCTTTGTCTGCTATCTTGGTAGGTGTTGATATCTGACCTCCCCCAACTAAAGGATAGACACTGAAGGCAGAGGTCACACAATTATTGTTGCTGTTGCTGTTGTGTCATGTGATTAAAAATCCTCTGATTCCCAGTAGAGAACCTTGCCTTTACTGAGTATATAGTGAAGAGTAGCTGACTGATAAATATGAAACTCATCCATGATCTTTGGGCATATCATTTTCTGATCCTGTTAACCTATTACTTAAAGCTGAAAAGAGTACAAAACAAGAACCAAATACACCTTATGAGAGGGATTACTTCCCAGTGTGTAATGAATTAATGTTCCAGTAACACTTAAAACAATTATTTTAGTTTCCTGTTTTAAGTTGTTACTCTTCAAGAAAGCATTGGCATGTTCCCTCTTCTGACTCCAATCTCTTGTGGCTTCACTGTTCTTTGGCAAAGATTAGTTCAATTTGTCATAGTCTCTTAACTCAGCTTTGAGAACCAGAATTTAGGTTGTGTTCCCACACCTTGATCACTTACTAGGTCCAGAGGCTTTTAAGGCTAAGTCAGGCATAGTAATGGTTTACATGACTAAATTTCTTGGCAAAGCAAATGACATCTGCAGAAAGATGAGAATTCTTTTTTAATCTTTTTTTTTTTAAATGAGTTACTGCAGATGGAGCTGGTGATTTTCCTTGGCATTGGATTTTATGTCACACAAAGACCTGTGCTCTTCTAAAAACATTGCTACAATTTGTTGACTCTTTGTCAAAAGTTTTGACAGTTTGTTGGCACATGATATATCCCTGCACCTGTCTGGATGAACTTAAAAATTTGTGTATTTAAAAGAAATATTTATAAATACTTCAGTGTTTAACATGGATTTGAGCACACTTAGTGATTATTTAGAGCACCTAAATTTTGAAATCCAATCCCAAGTCTTTCTGGGGAGTTGGTTTAACTTAGTTTCCTTGGCAGTTGTAACAAGGAACAAGGGGATACTTCCAAACAGCCCAGTGATTTCTTCCAGTGAGTCTTTAGATTCATTAAGCTTTTTTCTCCTAATGAGCATGCAAAAGCCCTTGAGATGTTCAGCATTTTTAAAAAGAGGTATTTAACATGCCCTTTATTTTTTTAAATTTTATTTTATTATGTTATGTTAGTCACCATACAATACATCATCAGTTTTTGATGTAGTGATCCATGATTCATTGTTTTCTTATAACACCCAGTGCTCCATGCAGTACGTGCCCTCCTTAATACCCATCACCAGGCTAACATGCCCTTTAAAAGTTCATAGGTTGAAAGCGTTAGTGCTGATGTCCCTTTTAAATCTGCAATTACAACAATGAATACCCTTTACCATTCCATCCATTTACATGTGGTTAAATGAGAAAGGTGTTTTGTTTGTATTTAAATCAGGATACAAAACCATTGAATGATCTATAAGTTTTGGCTCCAATATCTTCCAAAATCTTTTCCAGAAAGAGTTATCTATGACATCCTCTTAGCTGGGGATAAAGGACAGTCATGTTGAAGGAACCATTAAATGCCGAGTAAGAAGATTCCTACTGGACCCACAACTAATCATACTGTTCTTTTTTTTGGCCATTTCTACTATAATATTTCTGGTATTTAAAAAATAGTCTACTATTTTACAGAACAAAAGTTACCAAGGACTATTAGTCTTTTCACCTCATTAATCATAGGATTTCCTGAGACATAGCATGGCATCATAAAATTGGACTGGGTTTTGGTTCTCTCTGCTGTTTGCTAGCTGCTTCTTCAGACAAGTCACTTGTTCTCTCTGAGTCATCTAATGTAATTCTCACACAGAGTGGAGGTGAGGATCAAGTGAAATAATGCATGTGTAAGTAATAAATTGTTATTCTTGTTGACTGGGAAAAAGGGTCATATGTAAAGTATTGGCTATTTCAGAATAAAGTTGTGCAAGCCTTGTGGCTGAAGAATAGCAGATGAATGGAAATGAGGCAGCTCTAGAAAACTGGAGTCCAAGGGAAAGGGTGCAGCTATGAGGAATACATATCTGGCATCCGTCTTCCCATGATTGTTCCTGTCGCTCTCTTCCTGCCCTCATTAAAAAGGAAAATCACATTCACGTGAGAATGCCTGGAAACAGTGGACCGCACTTCTCTCTGGATAGCTGCACTTCTGCCAAAGTGCTGGAAGCTGCTGCCCATCCAGAAACAGACTAGTAGAAAGACCGACTCCCTTGAAATGTATCTCCAAGGGGATTCTGTGTGACCAGAAATTTCCCTTGAATACAGCTGTAAGAGCAACGAATAAACACAGAAAGGAGGCATTCCTATGTTAAATGTAGATTAGAATTTAGGAATAAGAAATATGGCATTGGCTCTCAACTAAATGATTCAGAGTAAGAGAAACCACACAGGTCATTTTGTCTTCCTCTCAATTTCATAGATGATGAAACTGAGGTCCCAGAGAGAAATTCGTTTGCGTAGATTTGTAGGCTGAGCTTGTGTCCTGACTGGTTGTTGCTCTCGCTTACTATTTATGGCACCTTTGTTTCATACTGAAAAGTATCCTGTTGGGCCAGTAAGTTGTGTGGCTGCCATCAGGAGTGGCATCAGTGACAGTAGGGCCCAGACTGCTCTCCAAATCTCCATTCCCACCCACTGCCCTCCTGCTACTCCACTATTGTCTTTTCTCCAGTGAGCTGGACCTTACTCTCTTTTTCAAGGAGGAATCAGATTATTTTGCTCATGTGGGTCCAGAGACATTCAGAGATGTTTGTTTAGAACTCTATGAGGAACACTAAGAGAGTTAAGGTTAGAATTTCTGAAAGAGAATTTACAGCAAACTTGGTCAAATATCACACCTGGTACTCATTCAGTCAGGACATATTTAAGTACCTCTGTGTCTAGCAGACTGAATGAAAGCTCGCCAGTCATTGTTTCATGCATTCTTTTTACATCCCTTTTTGGTAAGTAAACAAATAATTATTGAGCACCTTCCAAAAGCAAGGCACTGTGAAAGCATCAAAGAAGTGGTGATGGATGATCCTCTAGGGACTACCAACAGCTTGAAGAGGTACAGTTGCATTCTCTAACCTGTGAATTTTCATTTAGTCAGATAGCATCCTGTTAATTTAATGGTCAACATTCCCATTGTGGATAGTTTAAGATGACTTGGTGATCAGGTAGCAGTGGTCTAGGATATATTTGAAGTATCTGAGGTGGTGGGGAAAGGGGAAGGAGGGAGAGAATTTCTCAGTACCCCTCAAATCACACCATCAAAGTCGTTTCCTACATGAGCTCAGACCACAAGGTCAGGCAGCACTGCCTATGGAATGAACAAAGAGCCTTGTGTGCTTGCTACACGGGGTTGAGGTGCCAGTTACTTATCCATGAGAGGTCAGAAGCACGTCAGAAAGCCTCCCACCGTGGTTGGTGAATAAGAGTGCTATAAAACATGAGAGACACAAAACCTAATGGCTTAATAGTTTTGGCTCTGCCTCGGTTTGCAGGGACCTATCTTCTTACAGTCAATGAACTGTTTCCAACCTACACTTGAGTTCTTTAGTGGAGGGAGAAAACAGACGCACTGCTGGCAAAATCGGACTCTAATCCAAACATCTAAACAATATTGCTTAGAGGAATTCAGAATGGGGTCCAAGAGCAGGAAGGGAAATATATTTGAGCACAGGGACTCCTAAAGTTTACTTTCTCCTGTCTACTGTCTTTGGCATGGTCTAGTCATCAGTAGCAGTCATCAGTGGCTAATGACTTGGAAGAAGCGGGAGGTGGGGATGGAGTTAGAGGTCATCCATGATAGTCAATGGCAGCTAACAAGGAGGCTTTGTGAAATAGCTTTCCCATTGCATGAGATGGGATCTTTTATAACTTTGAGTCAAATTCATTCAGATAGGATTTTTAAATTTGGCACTTGTTCAAGTTCCCAGAGCTAGAAACCTGTAGGAATTAGATGTCTTTCAATTTCTAGAGCCTTACTATATGGTATAAGGGATTCCTTAGATATGGTCTTCCCTCAATAAAGGACCCTTTCTCAAAGATGTCTTGGGAAATTGTATCCTGCAATTACATTAGATGTTTGGCTTCTTATCAGTTGAACCAAGAATTAGTTTGTATGTCAAAGATACCAGTAAGCAAAAATATATGATGCCATAAATACTTTATATACTTGCAACATTTGAGATTCTTTAAAAAAAGCTAATGTTGTGTGTGTGTGTGTGCGTGTGTGCACGTGCACGCCTGTACTCTCTTTATACCCTAAGATGCATATAGAGTCTAGAAGTCAGTAAGAATCCTGAATTAAGTGGAAATCCTTGTTAGTAACTTCTTTGTTCCAGCAATCTTATGATATATCGAAGTACCATTTTGCTATCCATCCATACTTAGAAATAAAAATATTTGTCATTGATTGTACATATAATTGAAAGGGTGAACATCAAGGACTCCTTTCTTATCTGTATGTAACTGACCTCAGATAAAGTCCTATAAATTATGGAAAAACAAACAATAACAGAATAGCTTGCCATTTTAGCAATCTGGGAAACAGATTAGGTCTCTAGACTGAGTAAAACATGAGAGTACACAGTCATGAGCTTTGCCATCAGAATTGTTGGTAAAGAAACTAGCATATTTATGCAAAACTCTAAAATGAAATGCAAGCTAATATATAGTGAAAGAAAGCAGATTAATGGTTGCCTGTGGATGGGATTGGAGGTGGGCAGGTTGGATGGGGAGGATTTGCAAGGACACAGGAAACACTTAGGGATGATGGCTATATTTACTATCTTGATTGTGGTGATGGTTTCATGAATTCACATATATTTGAAACCTTATCAAATTATGCCCTTAAAATGTGCAGTTTATTGTACCACTGATGCTTCAATAAAGCTGAAAAAAATTAAAATTGTTAAAAAATAAATCTCACACATGAGACACTGGATTAGAATTTAAAGGCATTTTCTAGTGTGGCCCTATAAGTTCCATTAAGGATATCATGTTGCCTATTAGAATGACGGGAATTAAGGAGATTTCCATGAAGCAAATCTTATTTATCTCAATTGCTGAAACCTTAAGTCCTAGGACAGGCCCTCGTACATCTCGTACATAGTAAATGTACATAGTATAATTTAAGTGAAAAGACAAATGGAGGCAATATAATCTAAAAGTATATAGGAAAGAAGGATATACTGGTTAGTATAGGATGATATATTAGAGCCATTAAAAAAGGATAGGGTGATATATTAATTATATTTGGCTGATAGTAACAGAATCCCAACCACAGAGAATAAGGCACTCAAGTCTTTATTCGTTCGTGCAATGGTAGTTTCCAGATGGGTGATCCAGGGTTTTTGGTGACTATACAAAAGCATTAGGAACTCAAGATTCTTCTCTTTTTTTCTGCTTAACAACACATGGCTTCTGTCTTCAAGAACAACTAGTCTTCCCAGGTAGCAGCAGAGGATCTAGCCATTATTACTGACTTTTAGAAACAGGAAGATGGCAGCTCCTCTGTGCTACTACTGTTCACTAAAAGTGACTTTCTCTGAAGACCCACATGATATTTTTTATATTTAATTAGCCACATTTAACATTGAAGGGGTCTGGGGAATGTAGACTATATGTCAGACATCAATGTACGTGGGTGAAAGTCAGGTTTCAAATAACAAGAAAGAAGGAGGACTGGACGTTGGGCAGCAACCAGCTGAATCTAACATACGGGGACTTAATATTGCTTTTGTGATTATTGTTCCTCCTGTTCTTGGAATCAAAGCTGAATAGTAATCATTTAGGGTTTATGGAGCACATCTAGGTGCAGCCTTGAACCACTCAGGTCTTTTATTTCACTATAAACATTTGGCAGACTTCAGGCAGATTGAAAAGGAAATGGCTGTACCTAGAGGAAACTAGCAACACTGAATTCCAACTTAAAGATTCATTCCTCCACCAAGCAAGGAATACAGGTCAAAGGCCATTATAATAAAAAGATTGTCCAGATTCTTTTATTTTGTTGTATTGCATATTTCTGAAGACAAACGGGTTATTGCCTAGGGCTCAGAAATCTTTTGCTATATAGAGATTTTTGTCACAATAATATTTGTTGTGATGAAATTTGACCTATATTATATTTCTTTATGTCTGCTGCCTAATTTCCCTAGGGCTGTGGTTTTCAAACTTTTTTAGAGGGGGAAATCCTTTGTTGGAACAAAATCTTGTGGAAGCACACAAATAAAGCAGATAAAATTGATGTGGCTCTAGGTGAAGAATTATGAGTAGAAATAACCTGCAAACCCCAGGAGCTTATCTATTCTCCCATCCTCACTCTGTCCCTCAGACCACACACACATGTTGGGCCATGTTTTAAGATGTTGTCAATTATTTATTTTTAGTAAGATTTAAATCCGTCTGGTCAAGAATGAGTAAAAGACCTAGAAAATATTTTCGTCCACATATCTTTAAATACTACAAGATGACCACTTAAATGTTCCAATTTATACATCAGTTAAGAATTTGAGAACCAGTAACAATTTGGTGTTTTTTAAAATAACATCTTGGCTTGCAAAACAGAAACTAACCAACTGCTGAGGTTACACTGTTGTAAAAACTTATTATGGCATGGAAATATAGCTCTTCCCTGCACTATTAGAATACACGCACGTATACATTCTAATGGGAGAGAGATTACTGTGTTTATCACTCGGTTAAGGAATGGTTTTTCAGAAAGTGCATGGTTTTGTTTTTGTAATTTGTTTTGTTTTGCTTATCGTACCCATAATGTAGTCCATTGTGGACTTAACAAAAAATAAAATATGAAGTTGTCTAATTTAAAAATAAAGACATTTTTAGAGAAAAAAATGGAAATAAGATCATTGGAGAAACCACCGTTTTTTATTGTGAAATCAGCGCCATGTGTGTGTGTGTGTTTTTTTTTTAAGGAAAAAGGGAAGTTTTAGGAGTCTATTTGGCTTTTTCTTAATCCAACGGAGGGCCAACCAAAGGAATTCTGATTACAATCTAAGGAAATGCATAGAAACTTCCATTTTTGCTAAATAAAAGTTAGTCTTTAAGAAGCTACTTTATATTCAAGTTGATTCTTAACTTATTAAACAGACATTCACATTATTGTCTAAATTGGTGGTGCTCAAAGGGGGAAGGTGTTGTAGAAATGTGTGTGTGTGGGTTTAGATTCTTAAAATATTTGGGGGGTGCTACTGGTAATTTGGGGATTGGAGCCTGGGATGCTACCTGCCCTGCAATGTGTTGGAGAGTCCTGCAGAATCAGTAATTGCCCATGACCTACAGGACTTCTGGAAGTCCCACTAGACAACTCCTCTGCTTTATAAATAAGCACAAAGTATCTTTGGCATGGTTTTAACATATACTGACACTGAAATTAGTGAGAGCTTCTATTCTATTCTATTCTATTCTATTCTATTCTATTCTATTCTATTCTATTCTATTCTATTCTATTCTATTCTTTTGTTCAAGGCTTTATCCAGATTCGTTTATCATTTCAGAAGTCATGTCATGGGCAGCAGAATCTTCTGTGGTATCTGTGCCACCACCAGCCCTCTAAGTGTGGCATTCTTAGTGATGATTCAGTGAATCACTAGCGATCAATAGTGAATTCAGTGAATTCACAAGCACCTTCTAGTGTACTTATCTCTGAATTTTACATACTGAGCTATAGATGATTTTCTTATAAAGTATTTTACTTTTATTTCTCCTTTATATTCAATTATGGATGCCAATAGTAATTCCTATGGATTTCATTTCATGATAGTAAAGAGGATCATAACAAGTAGATGTTGGTTCTCATAAAACTGGGAACTATCAGCCCAGGGGTTCTCGACCTTGGCAACATGGACACTATGGGCCAGATTATTATTTGTTGTGGGGATCAGTCCTGTGCACTGCTGGATCTTGAGCAGCATCTTTTCCCTCCACTCACTAGGTACCGGTAGCATCCCTTCCACCTCAGTTGTGACAACCAAAAATTTCTCAAGACATCACCAAATATCCCCTGGGGGACAAATTCATCCCTAATTGCGAACCACTGCATTAGTGGAAGATATCATAAGAATTCTAGAATTGTCAGATGTGCTCCTTTTTCTAGTCCGCCATTACTTATTAATGAACAATTCACTTATGTTCTTTGAAACTACTGTCAATGGTTTCTCTGTGCACCTCATGTCCAAGTTCTCTTCAGTAGCCCATCACCATTGTGCTAGCTATTGTTTCTTTCCGAGGTCTGTTTTTATTTTAGGAGGAAGGAAACTGAATTTGGAAGAACCAGGTTCTGCCCCAGTTTTGCCATAACCTATTTGTGTTGCCTTGGACAAATCATTTAGTCCCTCTTGGTCTCAACTTCATCTGCAAAATGAAGGACCGGGCCAGATAATCTGAGGTCCTTTCAGCTTTGAAAATCTTTGATTCCCTTCTTTCTGACTCACCTCTTAAAAAACCTGTTTGGCTGTTGGCAATTCTATATGTGATTTGGCAGGAGACATCTCAAACATGCTGAGAGAGTGTAAGATGAATTTTAAAACAGGGATATTAATGAAAAAGTTTCATCACTCAGAATATTTTAAAATAGTCCAACTGAAGTTAACAAAATAGATTAATTGCTGCTTCACAAAATTTAAACTTATTTAAAACAGTTTTTTTCTAAAAACATCTATTCCTGAAATAGAGCAAAAAGACTCATGAGGATATAAACAAAGGGATACATTTGGAACTCCTTTAGGGAGCAGAGTGAGTCAGTAATTTGGCCCATGATCTAGATTAATGAGGACAGAAAACCTGAAGACTCAAAATGACATTGGTGTCTATATTGATGATTCTACCTCTAAAAGACCAAGCCATATGGATGACCAATGAAAAAGTCATCAAGTCATACACTGTTTCTCTCAGCTAAATATCTGGATATTTGGAGATAGAACATACAATTAATTGGCTGAATTTTCACATTTTTCTTCCAATGGTTTTGGCATAAGAGAGATGGAACTGGCTTCATAGTGTTGGCAACAGGCATCTCTAAATCTAAAAGGGCTCAATCGTGGATATGCTCTATTTCCCCTCTCCTGATATATAAAAAGGCTCTGCTAGCATTCTACTGGTCAATGGTCATGTAACCTGGAACTAAATGCCAAACTTAAAAGGCATTGCAATCCTGTTGAAGGAGAAGGAAACTTACCAAGCACTCTCTATATGCCAGGCATATATTATTTCTAATCCTCAGAATGTCTTACAAGATAAGTAATTGCAATTCCCATTTTATAGATGAAGAAACTTAGTCTTTGAGATGACATGTCCAAGATCATAAAACTACTAAAGGGAGACGGAATCTACTAAGATGCCCTTAGGTTAGCCACAGGTGATCACCAGGGTTAGCATTACTATATTTCCCAAATGCCACCTCTGCTCAAGGCATAGTTGGAAGAAAAAATTGTGAAGTTTGTGTAGCTTGTATTTGCTTCTTCTATCTCTCTCCTTTCTTCATTTTCTGCACCCTTGAAGGTCCAGCTCTGTTCCAGGTATCTGTATGCCCAGAATGCTCATTACCTGCTCACAGGTTTCTACAGAACCACAGCCAGTAGGGACAATCATCCTAGCATTCTTCAAGAATCCTTCCTCTGTCAAATCTTACCCACTCTAAATCCCATTTCCTCAGATTCTGCTCTCTGCCATATGGTGGTGTGTGGTCATGGCTTTAAAGATACAACTGCTTGCTACTGGATTAGTTGACTAGTATTTCAGGGGACCGAGTGTTTTAATCAAGATACAAATCCACCTAAGAACTTTCAAGAGAAGTTGGGGTGATGTTGCCAGTGGCAGGGTCTTGATGACTAAGCAGACTAAGCACTTCTGTGCCAAGGCTATCAACATTTTTATGGAGTTCAGAACCCCAAGCTCAAATGGTAAAATACTGATAAGACATTTCAGGTCAGTGAGTTTAAGAGGGGTAATAAAGGGACAACTGGGCATTCTGATGAACCAATTTTTGATCAAGACAGTAAATGCCCAAGGAGCCTAATTTGGCTTCACTGGAAACAAAAAAAAACAAAAGAAAACTTAAGTGTTTCAGTAATAAAAGAGTTCCAGCATGACATGAATAGCAGCAATACAGTGGACTAAGCTAGGCGTGGTCTCTGATTCTGCATAACAAATATGTCAAGTATTCCATCGTTCCCACAGAACTTTTATTTATTAATCAATCATCTAGTACTTATTGAACACTTACTGTGTCAAAGGTTTTGTGCCGGGGTGATCTTAAGATAAGGGATCTCGCTAATGTGTAAGGGCTTAAAATAACTTCATACATTTACAAAGCCATGGAGGTTTGCAGCAAGACATGGTATCGATACGTATGTCATATTATTCACTTATTTGTGTCAATTATTCAACAAGTATTTATATGAGGGATGAATATTCCAAGCACTATGCTAGGTATTGAGAGCTATAACTGAAATTCAGATACAGTCTGAACCTCAAGGGCCAATTGTCTGGTCAGGGACATGTGTACAAATAGGACTATTCCACTATAGTGTGATCAGTATTGTGAAAAATTCATTCATTTGGGCAAGTTTTGACATGACAGTGAACAGATGGTGCCGCAAGCCCTTGTCTTGAGATAATGAACAAACATCCTTGGTGATGCCCAAGTTGAGCCCTAAAGGACGGGGTGCGAGCCAGGCAACCTTTGGGAAACTAGGGTAAGAAGGACAGAGGGTACAGCATATGCAAAGTTTGGAGACGAGAGAGGCTGGACAGGTATGGCATAGTCAGTAATTGATTATGGCAAGAATTTAGAATTTAAGGCATGAAAATAGTGGGGGATACAGGCCGAGAGGTAGAGAAAGGCTAGTTCATGAAGATATTTAAATGTATGCCAGGGAGCTTAGATGTTATCTTGGGGACAGTAGAACGCCATTGGTGGATTTTATTTCATGGCAGGCATTTCAATGGTTATATTGTGTTGTATATGGGGAAACAAAGTAATTTTGCTTTTCTGGCAAATGTAGTAGGCTAACAGAAATGCACGAAGCCAATAACAAAATTATCTTGAAAATTTTGACTCATCTATGGTGGTGAATGAGCCATAAATGTTCTTTTTTCCCTCCATGGGGATCTCTTTGGTGAGATTCTTTAGAAAATCAACAAAAGGCATTTTTGAGTAAGAAGTTAGTAGAAGTTATAAAAAGACTTGAGTTAGAGTAGACATTTTGCAGCTGTTTCTGGCCGAAACCAGAAAGTGGAAATTAAGCAGCTGACACATCTCTCCTTATAACTTTTATTAAGCAGACAACCTCCCTTCACCCCCACCACCCCTGTCTAACTCTATGTACTTTTTTTCATGTGAAAAAGATTTTTTTTAATGTTTTAAAGTTAATAAAATATACAACTTGACCTGGTTAATCTGAACCAGTTTGCAAACTCGCTTTATATCTGGATAAAAAAATAAACCTTCAGATTAATAAACTCTTGGCAAATTCCCTGCCTCTCCTGTTAGTGAATTCTTTGTTAGTTACATTTCCGGCTCCCCAGACACGGGGATGAATTAAGCCTGGGAGAATCAGGCTTGGCTGTAATTACATTAAGCATTTTTTGCAATAAGAAAAAGTGTGTCATAGTGTACAGATATCCTTAAGGTGATATTTGCTCTGACCTGCCAAGTTTGGGACTGTGCCCCAGGTCCTTAGATAGGATAATAAAAGAACATTTGGCCAAAGGCACTTTCTATCTTTTGAATCATTACAGACTTTGTCATTTAGGTAAGTGATAACGTTGCCGGCTAGACAAATTGAAAGGTGGACGTGGGCTCTGCAGAGAAGTTTGTAGGAACCTGAGTCAGTACAAGTTTGTACACTCCAGATTTAATATTGCCTCAGTTCTTAAGAAACTAGGTTCTGGTGAACAAGTGACAGAAAATGTATTCTGGAGAGAACTGTTATCCAGGATGTGGGGAGCAGTCAGACGTCACTCTCATCTCTCTCCTAACATTCGTCCTTCCAACTTTGCTTCATGACTCATCTTTTCCAGAAGCCTTTCCTGATGAACCTTCTCCCATCTCAGTCATTTCCATGGGGATACTATTTGAATGATTCAATGTTGCTCTTTTAGCTTGATTTAATTCTCTACAATGGCTCTGCATCTTTTATCTTGCTCTTGGCACTGTACTCAATGCTATTCATGCAATATGTGCTTAATACTGTTGAGGACATTATGAAAGAACTTAATGCTCAGAAAGAGAAAATGTGTAATGCCAGTACCCAGTTACCTTGCAAGCAAATTTTCCTTGCATAATCACATTTATTACTCTCATAAAATATAACACCATCCTTATTACTTTTGGCAGTAAAAGAAAGCCTCTAATGTATACCTTTCCTACCACACCTCACACACTTAACTATTAAGGGAGTTCTAAATAGAGGGGTGGGAAGACATGGAAAAGGCCAAATTCTTCCAGCGGGAGCCAAATGACTTGGAGTGTGGAAGTTTGATTCTGAACTTAAAGTGGTCTGGGAAAACATAAACCTTTATGTCTTAAGTGACCCACTGGCCCCTCCAGTGTTTTGAAAATGGAGTCCTCCTTTCAAAGTCTTCCCTTAGTTCTTCTTTGAGGAAAAGTAGTCTGAAGCTTACTTTCAAAGCCCTTAAGTGTAAAAATAAACAAGCATTCAGTCAATGGGGTCCCCGATGCCTTGCTATACTACAACACATTTTTGAGTCATAAATCATGGTCCTGACAGGTCTATGATGATGCATTGTGTTAATACATCATCGTGACAATGCTGATGATGTATTAGTGCCATATATCCTGAAAGCCTATCACTTTAGAAATCTGTGTTTATAGATACCAAAGAAAGGATTTGAGGGTAGCAAAATTGAGAAAGAAACAGGAACATGGTGGGTTCAGGATGATGAATATCTCTTTTTGACAAACCAAGAGCTGGAAAAGGAAATCAAAAGCTTCTCCTTCCCAGGAACCAATGCCTTCCCTCTCTCAGTAGTTGTGCCATGGACACAAGTGCTGGAGATGTTCCCTCTACCAAACCGAGGGCCAAACAACAAGCTCTTGGAGGGCCAGACCAGATGTCGATCTTCTGAGTCTCAGCCATGCACTTTTTCCAACACCTCTGAGCTTTGAGATGAATGAAATACATTCTATGCCCACGAAACAGAAGCTCTGGTCTAGGTAAACCCATTGACCAAAATGGGTTGGTTGCATGTGCACATGCACGTGTGCTTTCACAGTCTATAGCACTCAATGGTCTTTTCTCCCTAGGCTTCTGGTAAGTGATGGAATCCAATGAACGGCCTGAGAATATTAATGCAACCTTGTCATTTGTTGGGAATTCACTGTTGCAACAGACTGGGTCCCAGCATTTATTAACTCGGCCATCAGACTAGACCAAGTGCTAAGCATATACCAGCCTCTACTTCAAACCAATTCAGTAAGGGAACATTTGTGGTGACTTGACAGTGATGAAGGCAGGTAGTCCTTTGGTTTAGCTTAGAGTCCTGCCTGTAAAATAAGTAAATTATATAAAATTTATGCTGTCTTCATAATGGGAACAATTGGAAAAAACACATGCTTTTTTGTGAGGGCAAACTCCTATGACATATTTTCTCTCGTATCTTCAGTTGTCATCTCCAGTCAATCCATAACTGGCTTTGACATTTTTAACTCATCTCAATTCAGCTTTAAGATGTGCCTCAGGGGGCGCCTGGGTGGCTCAGTCATTAAGCGTCTGCCTTCGGCTCAGGTCATGATCCCACGGTCCTGGGATCGAGCCCCACATTGGGCTCCCTGCTCGGCGGGAAGCCTGATTCTCCCTCTGCCACTCCCCCTGCTTGTGTTCCCTCTCTCGCTGTGTCTCTCTGTCAAATAAGTCAATAAAAAATCTTAACAAAAAAGATGTGCCTCAAAAAGCAAAACTAATAGAGAAACAAAAAAGAAAAAAAAATAAGTCAAGTGGAAAGATAAAAACCATTCGGAAGTGCAATGAAAGTACTGAAGGAGCATAGAAAACTCAGAAAACTGGTATCTCGTTGGTTAGGAGATAGGCTGAGACCTATTTTTATATCACTGAAAAGTAAATTAAAAGTTTAATGTAGAGTCCCACCAACAGTGTAAGAGGGTTCCCCTTTCTCCACATCCTCGCCAACACTTGTTTCCTGTCTTGTTAATTTTTGCCATTCTAACTGGTGTAAGGTGGTAACTCATTGTGGTTTTGATTTGTATTTCCCTGATGGCTAGTATTATATGTCGGCTAAATGAACATAATAAAAAAATAAAAATAAAAGAATAAAAAAAGAGTTTAATGTAGATTTTAAAATGGTTGGTATAATAGAATCAAACAAATCCATATTTAAGGAGGAGCCACTTATTTTTTAAGGATGAGCCACTTTTTAATTGTACTTTTCAAAAAGTACATTTTTTAAAGCAGTAATTTTTTTCCCAACAAATTCTGGAATTCAGATTTTCCCAAATTAAGGCGAGTGCAACATACCAAGTGAGAGTTTGATGCATATAAAATTCAGGCAAGAAAGAGGGCACTTATCTATTAGCATTTCCTGACACTAGAATGACATTTTTCTAAGTGTACATTTTGCTGCACATAGTGTCTATTTCTTATGAACTTGCATAAAGTCTGTTTCCCTGTAGACTTGCTATACAGATAAACTCTTCATACTATGTCTGTATTTCCAATGTGTAAACTCTTATGCATGTCTATTGCTGACACTGATAGTTATATTTGTCAATAATACATTTCTGATGTCTTGACTTACCCTCCCTACCTCCAAACTTGAGATTTCCAAGTGTGTTCTTAAAATATTTGTTCAATAAAAATTAATATTTGTTGGATTTATGGAGATAATCAGTTATCAGGACCAGATTGTATACTTAAAAATACTCTTAGACATTGTCTATTCAGCCAGTTTGTGCCAGTAAGTGCTGGGGCAGAAAGAACTTTATTACTTCCCACTGAGTGCCAGGAAACCACCAGGGAAATGACTGACCTCTCACTAAAGGCCTGTCTTGCAGCCTGATGGGGTAAGTGTCCAGAGAGGGGCACTAACTACCAGAGCTCACCAGCAATAGTTTATTCCCACCTGAGCTGGCTCTATTGACCATCGACTTTGATGACTATTGCTGCCCCCAAATTTGCAATGTTGCCATAGAGACTGATGACAAAAACCCAAGGGTCTTGTGGCAAGCCTCCAGACCTTTGAAGATCCTCAGCTTCCTGACCAGTGGGCTTGTGGTAATGTTTGTTGCTCTTGGCCTTGAAGCCAATCTGTCCCACACCCAAATTGAGCATCTGGAGAAAGTACAATTTCCAGGAACTGTTCCCAGAGGCCGTATCTATCTCGCCATTACCAGAATAAAAATATCCCAGCTACTCCAAAGTACCCAGCTAATGAAAAGCTGTCTTATTTGCCCAGCTGGATTATCCTGATGATCTATAGGTCAACTTTCCCCTGCTCTCTTACAGCTCCCATCAAATCAAGGCCATAGAATACTTAAACATGTGTTTTAAAAATTCTCCTTGTTGTCATTCCCCAGAATTCATACATCATTTTTGCTCTTATAAATCTACAAGGCATTAATGCATGAGACCCAGGGGATGGTAACAAGGGCAGATGAGGAGAACAGCTCCCCTTTCCTGCTCCAGGGCCACCAACCTCTGAGGGCCTCAGTTTCCTTATCTGTAAAATGAAGGTTTGAATTAGATAAGAACTAAGGTTATTGTGGGCCGCATCTTATGTTTAAAGGGTACATTTCTATAACATTTAATAGAAAGGTGAAAAACTGTAAACATCACAATTACATTTCTAGGAAACAACTTTGAAGCCTATAGATTGTTCCAGCAGCTAGTGATGCTAAACCTGCTGTCTACAGTGAGATAACAAATCTTTTTCCCCCTACCATCAGAAACACATCCCAAGGTACTCAGACCCTAAGCAGTCCCTTTCAAGCCCAATTTCCCCAAACTGTCTTTATTAAAGGTTTGGTTCATCGATTTAGAATTACTGCCGGGCTGTTATTGTCTATTAGCATGGCCATTAACCCATCCCTGCTCTGTCAGTATTCCATGCTATGATTCTCCATCAAGGTACCAAAATCCTAGTTATGCCTTCTACTTGGGGGGGACTCAATCTGCAAATATATATTTGAACATTAACTACTACACACCCATATTTCTGTTTTATATTCTAAGAAATGAACTCAACCAGGAAGTTCCTTTTATGGGGGGGCTGTTGTTGAAAGGGTTCTTCGGTATACAACTGTAGTGGGGAGAAAGAAAATCATAAAATCCAGACGTCTTCCTCCAGAAGGTGGATTCCTAGCCTGGAGGCATTTTTGCCTTGCTGGGAGGCTCAATGAGTTGATCTAAAGACTTCGGAAAGGAGAATTGAAAAGGAAATAAGAAGTATGTGGGATTTCTGAGGCAATCTTGAAGGTCAAGGGGAAAGAGAGAGGCAGTTGGATAGTAACAGGCAGACGTACAGAATATGGCGAAGGGGCAAAAAAATTGTCCCCAGTAATGGAGTGTTCTGAGACTTTTAAGATCGGGGATTGTCCTCATTTTGGCCCGTGTTGCTGTGATAGAAACATCTTCCTCCCTTCCATGCTTCATATCCCATTTTGAATGAAATCTCTGGGAGCATAAATACCTTGGAATAATACAGTGATTGTGGAGGTGGAGGAAGCAGCTGAGTTTCTCATTGAGAGCCTCTTGGACACACAGCAGGCCCGGAATGGCAAGATAACCTACACACTGAACTTACTCAGGAAAAGTGGGAATTTAGATCCAGAAGTAACCATGAGGAGCTCTGAGCATTTGCAGAAATCTTGGGGTCTCCTTTAGACTCCCACAAGGTGTGGAATGTAAAGTTTGAGACAATCTTATCTGGGCAGGGAGACCTCAGCGGACATATGGGTTCCATTATGGGGGAGGATTTTTGTTACACTGGCATGGGGAATTAAGCTAATCTCCTTATATCAGACTTTATCCGCCTGTGGTAGTAATTTGTGGAGTAAGATAAGCCTTGGGACATATTCAAACGTGGGTGATAACAAGTGATTTCATGACTCAGTTTTGCTCACTGAGTTCTGACCTCCAACTTTTGACTTCTAATGCAGATCAACTCCTCCCTAACCATCCCCTCCCAATACACACAAAGAACAAACCCTTAATCACCACTTTCACTTCCAGCCCAACTCTAAATTCAGGTTAACTCAGTTAACTAACTCTCTCATACGTGAGTCAAAATGTGATTTCCCTTTTCTGCATGGCTCCCCATTTTGAATCATTTCCCCCATCCCAATCTCCCTGTAGCAGTTTCTGTGGTCTGCCTTACCCTTAGCTATCCTCATGGTCAGCCCCTCCTCTCCAAAGAGGGGGTTTTGCTTCCTCTTACATCTTCAGTGAACCATAGTGACCTTTGAGGCTGATGCAGGTGCTTTGGGAGATCAGTTCATCAAGTACTGCAGACAGCAAGGGCTGGGGTGAGCCATCAGCCCCTCAAAACTATGGTCTAGAACTGCCCTGGACCATATTAGTAACGGTGACCTGGAGGTGAAAGGCTCTGTATTCCATTACCAGTCTCCTGAGTAATCTACCTAATTCAGTATCCTTTCATTTAATTGAAACATTATTTTCTCTCTGTTAGCCAGGGCACTCAAGCTGGTATAGCAGTGTTAATCTTTCAGCTGATTTCCATCTTTGCAGAATTACCTTTCTAGCAATTAGACCCACTGGTATAAATTTGCCTTGCTCCTTCCTGGGGTTCAATGTTAAAATGGAGATCTCCAAGCTCAATGCGTTTTCCTCCAGGCTGACCCAGGGCAGATATTAATTAACTGGGGTGTCGTGAAAAGGTTGAGCTTGAAAAGCCTAGTAGGAGAATACTTCTCTTGGGATGTCGTTGCAGCCAACAGATGGACTAAAGAGGGTGAGACCTGGATGGAGAAGAATCACATTTAAAATCAAGTGGAATGACTGTACTATTAGTGAGCTGGGGAGCAAATCAAGGGTTATTCTGGAAATATGTTAGTACTTTCAAGTAACAAAATCTTTGGTATCCTTTGTTGAAGTCTGAATATAGCTCATTTGTACAGAACATTCTCTAAGACAACCAGGGTCACAGTGATGAGCCTCTCAGCTTGCTTGGAAATAAGGGATCCTGGGAGCAGGGGTTTTCCGAGCTATACCTAGGAAAGTCCTGGGAAATGAGAATGAATTGGTCACCCTATGAAGGTCTAATTTCTGAGAAAGGTGTAAAAGCCAGTCAATTGCTCCATTTTCTGTTAAACTTCAGCAGTGAATAGTTTTATGACCACCATCTTATATCTTGAAATTTATGGTTTTCTGAAATCTGACTTCTGCTCCTCCAATAGTTGAAAAGCTATTTCTAGGTTTCTAAGGTCACCAGGACTGCTAGTTGACAAGTCCAATGGCCCTCTTTTAGACTGGCCTTCTCCCTAGGATTGGACACCACTGAAGGCATTGCCTTTTTAAACTGTCTTCATTGGACTTCTCTTTCTCCATTGTGTCAATTTCGACCTTCTCTGTTCTCTGTCTGCTACTCCTGTAGATGCTGTGCTGGTTGTTTATGTGTAGCCTCTCAGGCCCGCACTTTTCCATTCTGTTTTGTGCTGCCAGGGCTGAGAGTTAGCAAACTTATTTTCCAGGGCTTGCTTGCCAGCTGGCTTGCTGATAGGCTCTGTCACTGAGGCACCGGGGGGAGGTGAGAAAGCAGGAGAAAGAAAGTCCTTCTCCTGGTTCCTATCTACTCTCCTATATGGAGAGACTGATTTTGCAAAATACTTAATGTGCATGATTTCTAAACACTGCATGATTGTAGGAAAGGTGCTTTCTCCTCCAGCAGATAAAGTGATCGAAGATCAGAGAGGAGAGTTAACTTTCCAAAGGTCATGCCGGTGTTAAGTAGAAGATCGTGGATCTGAGCATAGGTCCTTCTAATTCCAAGAGTCTGTGTCTTCTCCATGAATCACTCTCTTTCCGGTTTCTTCAACTTGAAATTCATCTGGCATATAACCAGTCGAGATAGTATTTCTATATTTCACTTTGAAAAAACGTGATCCATAGCCAGAATCCAATCAGAATTTCCTGAATGAATTGAACATACTGTTTCTCGAATTAAACACTTTTTATTTTTAACAACTTTATTGAGATATAAATGACAAAATAAACTGTACACATTCAAAGTGTACAATGGAATAATTGTTGATATATATTCACCTGTGAAATCATTACCATGATCAAGACGATGAACATATCCAACAATCCCAGAAGTTTCTTCATGCTCCTTCCTAAGTTCTCATTCCCACCCCTCTTTAGATCTCTCCCCCACCAATTACCAGAAAACCCCTGATATGCTCTCTGGCACTATAGATTAGTTTGTATTTACTATCTTTTATATAAATGTACTCATACAGTATATACTCTGTTTTTCCCTCTAGCTTCTCTCACTCAGTGTAATTATTTTGAGATTCATCCATATTGTTGCATGCATCATTACTTTTTATTACTTCAGTATTAGTCCACTGTATGAATTTACAATTTGTTGATTCATTCACCTGATGGCAGACACTTAAGTTGCCAGTTTTTAGTTATTATTAATAAAGGTGCTATGAACATTCACATATAAGTCTTCATCTAGACATATGCTTTCATTTCTCTTGGGTAAATGCCTAGGAATGGCATGGCTGGATCATGTGGTAGGTATATGCTTAACTTTTTGAGATACTGGCAAACTGTTTTCTAAAGTAATTGTATCATTTTACATTCCCACCATCACTGTATGAGAATTCCTGTTGCTCCACATTCTTGCCAACACTTGATATGATCTGTCCTTCTAATATTAGCCATCCTGAAAAGTATACCTACCTTGCAAAGATGGTACACTGAGTATCTCACAGTGGCTTGAATTTGCATTTCTCTAATGATTAATGATGTTGAGCATTTTCATGTGTTCTTGTTATCCCTATATCTTCTTTGCTGAAGTATCTGTTCAAATTTGGTAACCATTTTTTATTGAATTGTTTGATTTTTTATTATTGAATTGGAATTTTTATACTTATACTTTTTATATACTTTATACTATATACTTTATAGATAGAATATATAGAGAGAATTCTTTTTATACTTATACTTTTTATATACCTTATACTATATACTTTATAGTATAATTTATACTATACTAAATATTCTCTTTATACTTTGTCCTACTTTGTGTCTTATCTTTTCATTCACGGTGCCTTCCAAAAAGCAGAATTTCTTAATTTTGATGAAGTCTAATTTATCCAATTTCTGTTTAGTGGATTACGTTTTGGTGTTATAGCTAAGAAACCTAACACCAATGGCCTCACACAAGTTCACAAAGATTTTCTCCTATTTTTATCCCAGAAGTTTTAGGTTTTACATTTAGGTCTATGATTGACTTTGAGTTAGTATTTTTTTTTTTAAAGATTTTATTTGTTTATTTGACAGAGAGAGAGACAGCGAGAGAGAGAACACAAGGAGGGGGAGTGTGAGAGGGAGAAGCAGGCTTCCCGCTGAGCAGGGAGCCCGATGCGGGGCTCGATCCCAGGACCCTGGGGCCATGACCCTAGCCGAAGGCAGATGCTTAATGACTGAGCCACCCAGGCGCCCCTTGAGTTAATATTTGTATAAAATGAATGATATTGATCAAGGTTTTTGTTTTTGTTTCCAAATGGACATCCAATCATTCTGGCACCATTGAAAAGATTATCCTTTCTCTATTAAATCGCCTTTGTATCTTCGTTAAAAATAAATTGACCATATGTATAGATCAATTTTCTGGTCCCTCAATTCTGTTCCAATGATCTATTTGTCTATGTTGATATCAATGCCACAAACATTGTAACTTTTTTTTTTAAGATTTTATTTTATTGGGCGCCTGGGTGGCTCAGTTGGTTAAGCTACTGCCTTCGGCTCAGGTCATGATCCTGGAATCCCGGGATCGAGTCCCACATCAGGCTCCCTGCTCGGCGGGGAGTCGGCTTCTCCCTCTAACCCTCCCTCCTCTCGTGTGCTCTCTCTCTTATTTATTTATTTGAGAGAGAGAGAGAGAGAGCACAAGTAGGCAGAGCTGCAGGCAGAGGGAGAAGGAGAAGCAGGCTCTCCGCTGAGCAGGGAGCCCGATGCGGGGCTTGATCCCACGACCCCGGGATCATGACCCGAGCCGAAGGCAGCTGCTTAACCAACTGAGCCACCCAGGTGCCCCAGCAATGTAACTTTTTAAAAAAAATATTTCATTTATTTATTTGAGAGAAAGAGAGAGAGAGCAAGAAACGCGCAGGGGGAGGGGCAAAGGGAGAGGGAAAAGCAGACTCCCGGCTGAGCAGGGAGCCCAACACAAGGCTTGATCCCAGGACCCTGAGAACATGACCTAGAGCCAAAGGCAGACACCCCTCACTGGAGCTTTTGAATAAATTTTGAAGTTAGGTACTATAAGTGCTTCAGCTTTGTTTACCTTTTTCAAAGTTGTCTGGACTATTTAGGTTCTTTGCGTTTCTTTATAAATTTGAGAATCAGTTGGCCAATTTCCATAAAATCTTGCTGGATTTGATTTGTATTGTGTTCAATCCACAGATAAATTTTGTGGAGAATTGACCCCTTGATAGTACTGAGAGTCTCAATACATGAGCACAGTATATCTCTCCATTTACTTCAGTCTTCTTTAATTTCTCTCAGCAATGTCTTATACATTTTAGTGTATAGGTTTTGCACATTTTTTGTCAGATTTATCATTAGGTATTTCATACTTTGATGCTAATATAATGCTATTGTTTTTTAAAATTCAGTTTGCGATTGTCCACAGAAATGTAATTGATTTTTTTGTGTGTGTGAACTACAAACTTGCTAAACTTATTTGTTAATTCTAGTGGCTCTTTAAGAGATTTTGTAGGATTTTATACAGACTATTGTGTCATCCGCTAATTAAAGAGAATTTTATTTCTTCCTTTCCAACATGGGTGCCTCTTGTTTTTCTCTCTTGCCTTTATTCAACTGACTAGAACTCTAATACTATGTTAAGTATTAGTGATGAGAGTGGACATTCCTGTCTTGTCCCTGATCTTAAGGGGAAAAGCTCCTAGTATTTCAGCATTCAATATGTTGTTTGTTACAGATTTTTGATAGATTCTCTTTATCCGGTTGAGGAAGTTCCCTTCTATTTTTAGTTTATTGAGAGAGTTGTCATATAGGCATGCGTTCCTATAAATACAGCTTTGTCAGATACTTTATTCTTTTTCAATTCTAGGCTTTTGAATTTCACAGTCATCTGAAGAATTTGTGTACATATAAAATAGATTTTGTGGGTGTGCTTACTGCTTCCTCAGCCATCCTGACCTCTCCTGATTTGCTGAGGAGCGGAAAGGATGGCAAAGACAGGAAAAGGAAAGCAGACCTGCCAGGACTTTCTGGGCAGGGGCCGCATCTTCTAGCCTTCAGTCCCCTATCTACGACTTTCCTGGAACTGTTGGCTAGTGTTCTGTTTTATTTCATTCATTCATTCACTCATTTGTTCATTCATTTATCATTTTATGATTTTGCTACTTGTTGATCTTTTTTTCACTATTCATTATTCACCATTTTACTGAGTGGACTTTTTGCCTTTTTTTCTTTTTTTTTACTTTTTATTTAATGCCACTTAGTTTTTCATTATTTACTTACACATTTTTTAAAAAAGTTTTCATTTAAGAGCGTTTTTATCATGTCCATTCAATCTTGAATCTAATGATTTTATTATTTGTGTTTACCTTTAGTTTAAAATGGCAGGCAAGAATCATTGACTTGAGGGTAGCATCTGTGAGAACTCTCCATAGAACTAACCAGGATGCCTGAAGATTTTCCCCTCCCATTCTGTTGGCTTGGTTCTTTAAACCCACCTCAGCATTCCTCAGGGCTGTGGGACTTCAGGAAGCACCACTCAAAACTGTGCTCTCTATAAATGTCGGGAGGCAACTGTTCTAGGAATTCCGTTCATATATGATAAATGGGAATAATGCTCTCTGAAGTTGTGCAACAGTGATACTGCCTACCTTGCAAAGATGATACACTGAGTTCTAAAGTTTTTAAATGGAATAAAACAATAGCTGTATGGGCTACTCTACCTTTTCAAAGATCACATTTATTCTCCATCCAGTCACAGCACAGCTGAACCATTGAAACAACATTGTCTTTTCATATCCCAAATCATCCAATCCCTTTATAAGCATATGAATTATTTAAATTGATGATCTCTGTTCAGTACAACCGCTAACATCAGGTAAATATATGGTTGCTTAATAAAAGATGAAATTGTGTACTAAGGTTCCAGCTCTCAAAACTCCTCTATTTCATTTTTTGTTTATGATTTCTAAAATTTCAATATGATTTTTTATTCTGGATAAAAGGCAGAATAGCAAGATAAAAAAAAAGAACTAAAAGTGGAAAATGGAAATTAAATAGCATAGGTCACTTAAGATTCATTTCGATAATGACTCAAATTGCCTTCAAGGTAAGCAGCTGCCAAAAGATGCTTCTTCCAGGAAGGATTTTAAGAAATATCTCTAAGTGTAGAGTCTGAAGGCAAAAGAGAAGTCCACTAAGAGCTAGAATTAAGGTTGATAGTGTTGTCCAGATAAAGCTAACTCTACCTATGATGAACGATCAGCTATAAATAAAACAAAAACAAAAAATAAAATTTCATTGTATACTTGCCAGGCTTCATTCCATAACTATAAACTACAATCTCCAAAAAAGTACCTCTGGGTGTAGGTAAACTGAGGGTAGGTTCTTTTACTCTTGTTCAATTCCCTAAAATGAGAGACAAATGTGGACAGACTTAACTCTCCACAAAGCAATTTGATTGATATTCGCTTCTTTCTCTAGTGCTTCTGACCTCCAATCCAATGAGATTCTTGGCAAGTAAACTTCCAAACACCTTGTCTAAGGCTCACCCTGTGAAGACTCTCTCCGTGACACCCTTATTAAATGTTAACAGGTTCCACTTTTCTCTGCAACTTTATCCATTTCCAAAATGATATATCCTTGTGCTAGGGGCTGTTAAAGATACTCCATAGATGGGAGATGAGGTTCTTGCTCATCAGAAATGTACAGTGCTGATGAAGAAAAAGATTTATATGCAGAGAATTAATAGAATCAAGCAGGCATTATTCTGTAATCATTGGGGAGAAAAAAAAAGTGGGAAGAAGGTGAGCATAGAAGACCAAGGAAAAGTTGACACCTGGCATGTCCTGGAGGGCTGATAGCATTCCAGTGGCTGGGAAGACTTTGAATGCTGACACCCCATCACTTGTTCATTGTGAATACCATATAGGAAGTGCAGTGTATCCAGAAACAGTGGCATTCATTTCTGTTTTTCCTCTATGTTCTTCTTTTTGGAGTCTTAATAACAATCCGTAGCAGGGAAGAGCAGATGGTGATGGGTTTGTTTTTATGGTCATCCTATTTATTCCTCCAACACTGAGTCTATAGCTCGATCACCGTTGCAACAGAGTTCATACCCAGGGAAAGATGCCCAGCGTTTGTTACCCAGGGGAAGATCCCCGGTGCTTTTGACCCTACTCCTCAGGTTCTATGGCAATTTTGTTATTTGCTTTCATTACATTTAACCCATTTCTATCACATTTTTCATTCAACAGATGTTTACTATGTACTGTTTATGTGCAAGTCATTGTTTTGGGCCTGAGGAACAAAAACAGACAACATCCTTGTCCTCTTGGAGCTTACTCTATAGTGGGAAGAGACAATACAGAAATAAATGTCTCTCTATCTATCTATCTATCTATCTATCTAGCTATCATCTATCTATCTATCTCTATATCTATGGATATTTGTAGAGTAAAAAACAATGCAATATAACAAATATATATTATATAACTGTATAAATATTTATATTTGTATATGTGTATATAAACATTTACTCAAATATTTATATAATAAGTGCTATGGGAAAACTAAAGCAAGGAAAAAGAATACATGGGTGGAGCAATTTTTAAGCAGATGTCCAGGAAAGTCCTCGCTCAGAAGGCACCATTTGAGCAGTGACTTAAAAGAGGTGAGGAGGTGAGACATATGGGTATCTGGGGCAAGAGCATTTCAGGAAGAGGGACCAACAACTACGAAGACCCTCAATTACAATTACGCTTGATGTGCTCAAGGAAATTGAATTCACAGTGTGAAAGAATCGCATGGACTGCTATGTGGAGAACAGATTATAGAGGGGCAGGTAGAAAAATAGGGAAACTAATTAAGGTGCGAGGAGCAGGCAGGTAAAATATGATGGTGGCTTGAATCGGAAGGGTAGTGGTAGAGAACAGATATATTTTGGTTCTGAGATTTTTTTTTTAACATTTTAATGCCTCTGAAATTGGGATCCAAGTTATAATTGATGGCTTCTTGCCATTACTACAGACCAGGAGGCACAGAGATGTAGGTGCCATTTGTCTGCACATGCACATACCTGGTTTGGAGCTTTGATTCTCGCTCCGTTGAGTCACAGGTCAATGGAAGTTTGGTAGCTTCTGCTTAATGTCTACAGGAAGCAAGCACTGCATTGCTACTACTCTTAATGGCACCGTGAATGATGTTCAGTGGACAAACATGTACCTGTGTGCCCCTAAGTCAGAGCAATTAAGAAAATGGGTTCTGAAGTTGATAATATTTTTGGAAACCTTAGTCAACTTCTTTCATATATGTTTTTCCTTTGTTATATGAACAAGGACGATATATGGTTAAAAAATTATGGCTACATAAGTTTGGAGATCTTTAAATAGGTATAAAATACAAATCCTAAGCAATACCATTTAGTTGTAAGATTGCCAGATTTTTTTTTCTTTCTTAGGGATGAATACTATAATCATGTACCTCACAGCTGATGGTATCTTCAATTCTATAAAATACTATATTTTGAGGGAAGATTTCATGAGGGCAATGAGGGGATAATAGGAATTCAGGATGACTCCAAAGAGTTTTGTCTGCGCAACTGGTGAAATTCCAACTTCCCACTGACAGAGAAGGAGAGAAGCAGCAGGAGACAGGGATGTGGGGGCTGGACAGGAGCCCTCGTTGAGGCAAGTTGGTCTTGAGATGCTTATTAGGCATCAGTTCATTTTCTAAGGCTGCTGTATAAAGTGCCAACAACTGGATGGCTTCAAACAAAAGAAATTTATTGTTTCAAAGATCTGGAGACTAGAATTCTGAAGTCAAGGTGTTGGTCTACTTTCTGTGATTGCCCTAGGAGGGAATCCTTCATTGCCTCTTTTAGCTTCTGGTGTTTGCCAACACCACTTGGCATTCCTTAGCTTGTAGATGCATCCTTCCAATCACATGGCTGTTTCCCCCCTATGTGCCTTCACATCATCCTCTCTGTGTGTAAAGTTTGTCTCCCCTAAGGACCTCATTCTAACTTGATTACTTCCAAATAAGGTCACATCCTGAGGTGCTGGGGGTTAGGACTTCAGCATTATCTTTTTGGGAGGGTGATTCAGCCCATAACAGCGTTCAAGTAAAGCAGTCTAATAGACAGTTACATGTCAATGAGGTAGTCTAAAGTCAGGAGAGAAGTTTGGTCTAGAGACAAAAGTGTGGGAATCATCAGCATTATAAATGGTATAAATGAGACTGAGTGAGATCACCAGAAAGTGAGTGTACACAAAATGAAATCTGAAGTCATTTTGAAGTTCGGAATTGGGGAAGAGGTTTCAACATCTCATATTGGGAATGTGTGCTCTAGTTCCCCACATAGGTGGAACTATCAATATACTATCAATATCAATATCAATATGCTATCAATATAGCAAACCTGCCAACTTACAAAAGCCTTGGACTTATTATTTTTTAAAGTGCTTGTTACAGAAGAAAATAGGGCTGAGTGGATAGTTCTAATGCACTTTGTCTAAATAAGAATCATTCTGAAAAACATGTTCAGATAACTGGGGCTGAATTTAAGTAGTACATCCCATTAAAGCTCATTAAAGAATAAAAAAGAGTAGCCATGGGCTCTGCATAATAAAAAAGAGTCTAACCTTAAGTGGTTAGGCTTTCAGTTATACTTTAAGAAAATATTTTGAACTATATAGTCACACAAATAAATTTTCCAAAAGTAAACTTTCTAATGGTGAAAGAGCTCAGGGTTGAATGAAGTTTTTTAGATCATCCTGCTGACAGATGAGGGAAGAGAGGCCTGGATCCACCAAGGGACCAACCAAACAGCACCCCTGAAAGGGTATGAACCAGAGCCAACAGAATATTTTTGCTTCAAGTTCAACATACTTCCTACCACACTGCTGACTTGCTACACACACACACACACACACACACACACACACACACACACACACACACACACCAGGGAAATTTGTGACAAAAATCTAACTCTTAAACACAAGCCAAAGGCTTATTCTAATAACAAAGGAAAAATGTTTAAAGATTGCAATTTCATATCAGGATGCCACTGATCCTTGAGTTTCACTGGATTGTGGTTTAGCTTGAGAAATCCTGTTTAAGTCTTGTCAGAAACAAAAATAAGATAAATAAAGCTTCACCCTCCACTTAAGGCAGTCTTGCATAAAAACAAAGGAGAAATGGAAAAGGCTTCTATAAGGCTAATGCTTGAATCATGTTCAGATAGTCTTCATAATTAATAAATTAAACATTAAGATTAATTGAGCATATAAATGTGACCATTTTTCCCCCAAAGCATATGATCATCCCCTTCTCATGAATAACCCTTAAATTATATCAATTTCTTCCACTTCGTATTTGGTATAGGTTTAAATGTATAGCACCCCTATAATGAATGTTAACAGAACCCTCTCTCTTTTTCCGTCAGTATTCCCTAGTGTTAGAAAGCTACTCACTAAATTAAATGGTAAAAAGAAGTTGTAACTTTGGAATTGGACCTAAGTTCATACTGGAGCCCCATTACTATTTGGCTGTGGGGCATTTCCCACTTTCTTAATTTTTTCTGCGGCTGAGACGTCTCATCTAGAGTTAGGATGATATTATTCACTTGAAACAATGGCTATGTAAAATAAATGACTTATTGAAGATACATGAAATCTTTTTTTTTTTTAAGATCTATTTATTTGAGAGAGCGAGAATGAGAGAGAGAGTACATGAGAGGGGAGAGAGTCAGAGGGAGAAGCAGGCTCCTCGCCGAGCAGGGAGCCCAATGCGGAACTCGATCCCGGGACTCCAGGATCATGACCTGAGCCAAAGGCAGTCACTTAACCAACTGAGCCACCCAGGCGCCCAAGATACATGAAATCTTAACACAGTACTTGGTACTTAGTGAGTATCAATAAATGGCTTTCCCAATAAAATAAGGTTCATTTTAGCCATTTTTCTTTCCTAGCCTTGTTTACTTTGTGGTATATCCAGGTTGTTTTATTCACTATATTGTTACAGATAGCAAAAACAAATAAAAATGTATTTTACAATGTTATGTTCCTTTTTATTCAAGAACTCTAAACATCTACAATCTTTCAAACACACTTCTGGGTGATCTTTTTTTTTTTTTGGTATTACTTGATTTCCATTCAAGTTGCAGAATAAGTTGTTCTTGTTTATGTATCAGCATGCATCTCCTTACTCCTTCTACTGAGTAAAAGAAATAGTTGCTCGTATAAAGTATAAATATAACTTCATTTGATACCTTCACTTTGCCCTAACTACACCAACACCACCTTCAGGCTATATAGTAAATTATTGATTTAGAAAAAATAATTGTGAAAAAGTAATCCCATTTGACTGTGATTTCTCACATATTTTTAACTTATTTAACTATTAAAAAAAAAAGCTGCTTAGACGCTTCTGTAAAGGAAAAATTGAATGTTTCCTTTAAACAATAGCCATGGCAAGACTATGACTAACCCATTCTGTGTTTAGATGGTAGGTTAGCCTAAGAAATACCTTCTAAATTTCATCAGAAACATAATCGAGATGAAATCAAACTGCCCCTTCCACTTGAAGCAGTTCCATAAAAATGCCAAGAGGCATCAAAAGCTAATGATGTAATGTATGGTGATTAACATAACAATAAAAAATTTTAAAAAAAATGCCAAGAGGAAACTGAAATGACTTCCAAAAATGTACATTTTTGCACTGTGTTCAAGCTTGAGTTCCTTTTGCCTAAAGTTCAGTTTTAAAAAAGAACCAGCTGTGGGGTTGAGAGCCAAAAGTCCAGAGCCTTGAGCCTGAACTCTTGAGGACTATAATGAGAGTGGGCTTCGCGGTTGTCTCCATATCTGATGGCTCGGGAAACTTGTCTAGTGAACGCTTCATCACCAAGGAAACCCTTCCATCACATCAAGTCTAGCACCTCCGCATTTACAACTCACTTGACAAGCACAGCTGTAAATAAGTCTGCACTCAGCAGTAGGAATATGTGGAGTACCTCTCTAGCACCTACCACAAGAATTATAAATTGCCCAATTTTGGGATGGAGTGAGATGCTTTAACCAAAGTTCAGAACAACGACAGATCTGGCACTGAATCTGTTGCACGCTAATTGTTTCATTGAGATAATTTTGAGGTAATTACACTCCACCAATCCACAAGTAACCTCACTCAGGCTGTACTTAATCCACTTGTAGCTTGCTATTTCTAAAAGGTCAGGAAATCTCTTTCCTCACCTCTAACTGCTCACCTTTCTTGGGTGCACTATGGGGATGCATAATTCCAATAGAGTGGAAATTCAGTCAGTAAATGAAGTCTAGGCATAAATATTCATAGCAAAAAGTTTTTTGGGGAAAAAAAAGGTCGAGAAGTGAGACAAAGTAAATCACAGCCCCCTTATAGAAATGACTAAGATATGCTCTGACAGTTTACATGGATTTGCTTAAAATTTTACTCCGCTATTTAAAAACTCTTTTCATGGCAATGAACACATCCCCGTACCAGTGTTTGGATACCTCATTCATGCTTTGCTCATTGAAGAAGAAAGCAAGTGCCCTTGGAGCCTTTCAAACTCCTCTCACTCCTTGTGACACTTGTTTCAAAGATTTATTCATGTTCCAATCTAACCAAACATGCCTCAACTTACATAAAATTACTTGGAAACTTGGAATTTGTACTATACTTTGAAGTCTGCTATTGAATTAATTCATTATCAGAACTGGCTAAGCAATTCTCAAACATCACTTCCAAAGCCTTCTATAAATTGTGAATTCTGCAAAGCGAATAACCCTGCCCACCCATCCGAAATATGTGTGCATATATGAGGAGTGTTTATTATAAATGGTAACCAGTCAATGGTAATATGTAACTTTTCTCTTTATCGCAGATATCAGACTTAAATCTTACCTTATTCAACCAAAGATGTTCTCAAGTTTCCTTTTCCTTCAAAAATCAACAAATAGAAATCTCATGATGTGAATAAAATTTCAAAAGCAATAAATAAAGGAAGACCTTTTATGACACAAAGTCATGTACTTTATCTTCTTAAGCCTTGAGAAAACGACTAAAAATTTCCTTGTCAGAATGAAGCACCCATCATGAACCATCCCAAGATAAACCTGAACTTTTGGTACTTTTTGGCATTCAACCATCAAACAATGCAAGTAGCCATGACTTTGTCCAGTGCCAATCAAGGCTGAAACTTGCCTATTACAGTAGTACAATTCAGGATAAAGCAGAATTTGTTAATTCTGTGCGAACTAGTTAAAATATTCAAATACAAGTAACTTCTTGTTTTCCCTTTATTTTTGTTCACTTGGTTTTTGTTGTTGTTGTTGTTTTACTGTTGGCTGATGTAGGAAACTCCATTAATCTAGTGAATTCAAAGATTGGGCTTAAAAACTAAAAACCCAACTACCAAGTAGAACTGTGAGAATTCTGATATGACCTATTTGGTGTCACTTTTTTTGGTAGCACTTCCTTTTTATTTTACATAACAGGTTAGCCTGGAAGAAGATATGTGACCAGTATGTCCCAAACTGAATGCTAGTAGAAGTCAAGAATGTCTACCTTATTCTTTACAGTTTTCCTTGCTCAGTTGCATGGTATAAAAAGAAGAAAAATCTTTTCACAATTCTTATGATATTCGTAGACCTAATTACATAAATGACTTTGAAGGAGTTTACTTGATTATTATGTTGAAACTGGTGGATTAAGACACTCAAAAGTCACCTTTAACCCTCTACTACCAAATCTTCAAAAAAAAGGGGGGTGGGGAAGGCAACACATAACTGTTTAGTAGCTATCATAAATGAGGCACCGTGCCTGGCATTTTCATGCTTGATCATGGCAAGACCACAGGACTGAAGGAGAGGCCAATTTTTTCCCTTCCTCTTAGACTCAGTTTCCTTATCTTTTTTTAAGATTTTACTTATTTATTTATTTATTTGGGAGAGAGAGAGAGAGAGAGAGCATGAACAGGGTTGGGGGGGTTGGGGAGCAGAGGCAGAGGGAGAAGCAGGCTCTCTGCTGAACAGGGGCTCCATCCCAGGACTCTGGGATCATGACCTGAGCAGAAGGCAGATGCTTAACTGACTGAGCCACCCAGGCACCCCTCAGTTTCCTTATTCTTATAGCAATTGGCCAAGCAGCTGCTCAACAAACAGTTTGGGGAACAACTCTTTTCTGCCTTAAAACCCAGCATTTTAGATGGACAACAATGAATGTTCCTTTTATGGGATCAGGGTCTTCCGTCTTACAAGATCTATTTCCTGTCACATTTTCTACAGCACATGCTTATACGCTTCAGGTGAAAAACAAGTAGTTAGCCTTTGGAAACCCTATGGGTAATATGCAGCCTTCCTGACATATAGATTGTTTTTAAATGGGTTTGGTGAGACATGAATATACTATTCCAAATTCAAGCCCAAACTCAAAGTTTTTCTTTCCTGTTTCCCATTTTCCAAGGATTTCCAAGAATAGCCATTTCACAATTCAGTTATGAAATAAAATCCTGTTATCACCCTCTAGGGATGTTGAACCATAACTAAGGGAAACTAGAAAATGTACACTTTTTTCTTATGGCTTCCACTATGACTTTATAATATTTATTTAACTATGTATATACTAATTAATTTATCTACTAACTAATCACCCCGGTAACATGACTAGAGCACAAAAGATTCTGAAAGCACAAATCAAAGAAGAATGCTAGTTTTCAGTAGACTGTCTTCCCATTTGCTTTTCTTCAATCTTCTGGTTTCATAAAAGAGGTGATGTCACAATTTATGATGTTAAGCTGACTGGTGAAATGTCATTACACAAGCGATGTTTTAATTGATGACGTTAGGCTGGTTAGCAGGAAAGTGTCAGATGTCACTTTCGTGACATAAACTGGCAGTTACGATTATATAATATCAATTATTCTTTGGAAAACTGCGTTAGATCAGTTAGAGCTGAACCGATTTAGTTTGAGCAGGTTCATATTTTTTTTCTGGCTGTCCATCTAGTTCTAATTATTAGGGGTAAAGTACACTTTGGATGTAGTTTAGACTTTCCTAATGTCCTCCCTGGAAGTGTAATAGGTATATTATATGCCCCTTGTGTTGCACAAAGAGGTGCGAGAAAAATCTGTAGTGACCTTCCAGAAAGGAGGCTGTATCTTGAATCTTCCCCCTCCTTAATTGAACCTCGTGAAATTATTTTAATTGTTAGCTGAGATTTAATTGAAATTTGACATTGTGAAGGAATTTATTTTAAAGACTCTTAGCTTATTTTGGTTTTCTATGAATGTCAGCCGCTAAGTTCATTTAAATTTAACCCAAAGCTTCTAGGCATACTTGCCTCTCTCCTTTTCTTTTTAAATTAAGGCAAAAAGAAGAAACAAAAGAAGTGGAGAAGCATTTTCTTACATTCTCTGTCCTTTACTATAGACATCATTTTGAAACAGTGATGAGTTAACTGGAGGGATATGGGAACTCAAAATTCAAAAGAACCTAACGATAAAAAGAACACAACAAACCTAATGATAAAAATATTAATAATAAATGCCATGAGAGCAACAGCTACCAATTATTGTAATTGGTACATCCAGGCACTGTGCTAATCCTTTACATATATTGCCTTATGCATTCTTCTTAACAAACGTGTGAGCTAGATATGATTAGTATCATTTTTCATATAAAAGTAAGGTTTATACATATTTTGGCTTAAAGGAAACAGTTTGTAAATGTTAAGTACTTCCAGGAGTATTGGAGTAATTTGGCACAGGGCATCCATGGGGGGAAACGCACCAGTGGAGTGAGTCATCCTTTGCAGCCTCTGCCAGCACTACACTGAAGGTGAGGCTCAGGCGCTGAGCCCTAGATGCTAACAGAACGAAAGCAGAGGGGAGGTGGTGAAGCTGGGGCAAAGTGAGTATAGATGTGTGTATATGTCTGTGCATGTGTGTATTGCAGGCATGTGTGATTGTATCCATAGGTGTTTGTGTGTGCATTTACACACCCGTGCACGTGTGTGTGTGGATTTTGTGTGTACGTGCATGCATGGGCCATGTGTGCATGTGTGTGCACACAGGCACCCGTGTGGGCACCTACATTCGGAGTGGGAACTAGCGTAGGGAGAAAGCAGAGAATTTAGGCAGCTTTCACTTAGATGTAGTATAGCCTGAGCAACTTGCAGAAGTTCAAAGGCAGGCCATCCCTGGGGCAGGGTCCAGGAGGCGCCATGCTGAGCCAGGCATTATCCTTCTAACTGCTGGATTATGGGCTGCCTGGTGGGGTAGACACTGGGGGAGGGCCCACATGCCCAGGGCAGGAGGTAGACCCTCAGATGGTAGCATGTACCTCCCAGGTGGTGGTACAATAACTGAACAGTGGGCACCGTCCTGCCATTCAGAGTTGGGCGTCTCTGAAGGATGGGAACTCGCAGGCTGCTGGCCTTTCCTCAGTCCTCCCCTATCTTGGAGTCCCAACTCTCTTCCCACCTGTCCAAAATGAGCCGCCTTCTTCCTGCTGCTGTTCAGGGCCTCCCTCCAAGACACCGAGCTGACAGCTCTATAAGCACTGCCGTCCTCCAGGCCTGTTTTCCTTCTTACAGGTATGATTTGGGTGAAAGCTAGGGGAAAAACATCCAAATCTGGAGCTGCGTCAATGGGAATCAACAGAGGAATGTGACGTCCTAAGCAATATTGGACATTCTAGAGCTTGGGTTAAAGGTTCTCACGTTCCCTCTCGGGCCCCATCAAACCACACCAGAAAGAAATCAATCCATAAATGTGCCACATGAAAAAATATCACATTCTTGTTCTTGGCAAAGTTTAAATCTTCCTAAGTCTTCATGGCAAGTTATTACACTTGCTCCATCCAAGTTCCTCCCCCTTTATTCTTCTCTCCATTTCTACCTTGCTTTACCTTGGTTTAGGAGCAAAGCCAAACTATTTCATTTGGAAGGTGAGGAAAAACCAGAAATAGTTCCTGGGACTTTGGAATTTCCCCTATGGCTCTAACTCCAAGGAGAGGGATGGTAGGTCACAGAGGACCGCTGGAGCAGGCGGGACAGCTAGGAACAAGCATTGTTCAGTGTTTTGTGGATTTGTAAACCACTTTCATGTAGACACGTAGGTTTCTTCCAGCAACTTTGTAAGATCCTGGTTACGAGCATCGCCTCTGACAGAAAAAGAGAATAAGAATCGGAGCCTTTTAGCAAAACAGCTAGTAGTTTTCTCAATACTTGTCCCATGACCTTTCCATTGCCACGTAAGAAGTTTTAACTTCTCACTCCGGTTATTGGGAGAAATCCTGATTACTCATGCTACCACTCAAAATCAATTAAGGCCCGGTCTTTCCTCGATATAAATACTAATCATCACTTATTCCCTCCCCCCCCAACTCAACTGTATTCATTCAACGAATGCTGATTGAGCATCTGTCATGTGCCAAACCCTGTCTTATGGCCAAACTGTGCCCTGCTGGAGACTATATTCTCATTCGGCCCTTTCTCACCAACCTCAAATCTCAAAAAAAAAAAAAAAAAAGTAAATGAAATCATTTTGGCCCTCAGTGTTCTATGACTCATCTTTCACATTAGAAGCAGGTCACTAGGTCTAGCCCATAAACAAGGAGAGATTACACAAGGGCATGAATTCCAGAAGGTGGGAGTTTGGGGGACCATTTTAAAAGGCATCCTACCAAAGGAATTTAGAAGGTATCCCAGGGGCGCAGAATATCCCTCCACTACAATGACACACTCATCATGGCACCCCGTGACACCAACAAGCCAAACTCGCCCTTCAGAAGATGATTTCTTATGTCTCATAGCTTCAGTGCTCTCTTAGTTTCCACTAAGGAACAAGCTGCAAAGCACTTGAGTTGTTACCCCTCCACAAGGGTTTTCTATCTGAAACCTCTTAAGCACCATTTCTGATCTTCCAAGCCACATCTACATTCTGTGTCAGCCACTATTGCAAACAACAGTTCTGTGCCACCTCCAGCCAGTTTCCAGTAAATACAGCCTTGCTTCAGGCCAATGCTAGAGATCTCTTGCCTCCGGCACACATGAGACTTCTTTTTTGGCACCACAGCAATGGGGGTTTTAAGGACTCAACTGGTATCAGAAAAATGTGAAGCCTGGAAGTGGGAGGAATTAATTCCAGGGTGGGAGAAATCTTCGCCAATGGGAACCGAGGGTCAATGGTTAATGCTTCTTCTTTTGTCCCCTTTCCTAACCTAGAACATGTTGACATGCATTTCATTCTGCTTCTCAGATGATCCCACAGGACTGTGCAACCAGTCACCTTGAGTGATGTCCTTGCATGGGCTCTCTCTCCTTCCTGTTTCACCCTGGTTGCCTGGCCTCATGTTCCCAAATGAACCACTCACGCGTAGCCATTTTCTCAGATTATGCTTCTTGTGGAATCATGGCTAAGACAACCTTTAAGCTTTGATAACTCAAAAAAGAACGAAAACAATAAATTAATGATGGTAGGATTTCGGTGTTATACACAAGACACCCAGGCTGAAATAAACCTGGTTAAGAAGGCATTTTATGAAATGTGCGACTTACCAGATGTTGTCCCTTCTGGGCATGGAACATTCATTCTCATAGTTTCTACAGGGGCCCATGTACTTCTCTATTATGATGTGTAGCTGGTTCTTTAAACTTGGGCTGTATAAAATGGAAACAACAACAAAAAAATGAGTAAGACTGACTCTATAGTGAAAATAATATGGTATTTTCTGTAAGTAGTGATCATCTAGTTATTGAGGGCAAACTTCTCAGGGTGGGCACCAGCAATATCACTCGGTACAGATAGAACTTAGTGGCAGAAGGATCAGTAGACATGGGGGTCTCCAGTTCTCTGCTCATCCTGCAGGACAGTGTGCACAGGCAGGCAGGCCACTGGATACACTGTGAGGCTCTTCTTCCCTTGAAGGAACTTTGACCCCTGCTGGTATCCCTTTTTTTTTTTTATAAGGCAATTGTGGTTGGAGACTTGAAGGGGGATAAGTATATTGAGTTTGCTTTGTTCTGAAAAGTCTTAGCTGAGAACCAAAATTTTTAAGGTTGTCCTGAGGAAATACAGATGCCCAGCATTTGGAAATCTTAGAGTATTTGGTCGCTTGGGGAGTGATTTGGGTGTAGTCCCTTGTGCACCCATGGAAAATTGCAGCCTTGCACCTTCCCCCAAAGAAGGAAGCCATCAGTAACAGCTAGGTCATTGTCACACAAGCCAGAGAGAGCTCTAAGGTCATTCATAGGAAAATCCTCCCCATCTCTTTATGAAATATAACAAATACACAGTGGACGTTAGTGACAATCTTTAGTTCCTCACCATTTAAGATTAGTGATAACCTTTAGCCAGTGCAGCCAAAGGAATGTTCTTGAACTATTCTATGTTCTCCTTTTGTTTGCCAAACATGGCTTCTGTCACACATCATCTGTGCCTCTTGCTTGGGCAAAGTCTGCTCCTCGTTTCAATGGCTTTATTGTTAAGGCCTAGCTTAGGCCCTTGGCAAGAGTAGAGTCATCAGCTAAGAGTGTTTGTCAAGTGATGTTCAATGAAGGCTTATGCTTCTGTGCAATGCTGGCTGTGGCTGGCTCCAGACTGCTGCAGCTCCCTAGTTCCCTCAGCTACCCTGCTGTGCCTGCCTTCTACATTGCAAGATTAAAGTTCTCTTCTGGACTTTTGGAAGACGCTTTGTATATATTGGAGACATGAAGGAAAAGGACATTAAAACCTGTATTTTTCCCAGAAGGAATGGTTTTCTGCTTGTATTTGGAATTGAAAAATAAGTTCCCTTCTTGCACTCTGTCAAATACTTCCCGTGAATAACACCATTAAATGTCCTGTCAGTCAACATGGCATAGGAGGAGATCCAAGGTGCTACCATTTCATTGTGCTAGCTTGTAAGTTTCACTAGGTGCTGTGATAAGTATGTCATCATAGGGGAGCAATATTTGGGTACCTAGAGACCCCTGTTCTTTTGGTAGGAAGACTTCTAAAATGGCTCCCAATGATCCCTGCCTCCTGGTATTCACACCCTTGTATAACTCCAGTCCCCTTCATGAAGTAACCCCAATGACTTGTTTCTACTGCAAACAATGAGATCCTTCCCCCGCTGGGCCTTGAGCTGACCCCAGCCCAGGCTGACCCCTTGCCCACAGTCTGTAAGAGACCCTGAAACAGAGGAACCAGCTAAGCCATCCCAGATTCCCGACCCACAGATAAATAGTTCTGAGATAAAGAAATAGTTTTGGAGTAATTTATAACACAGTAATAGATAATAAATACAGCGCCCTTCCAATTACAGGCATTAGGAGGCTGTCTCTCTTTTTGTGAGCCATTGTAACAGCATCCTCTGGTTGCACTGTCCAGGAAATGTCTGTAATCTATGATCTCCTTTGAATGCAGACAGCCATTTTCCACTCCTGGATCACTAAGCAACATTCAACCTGTCAGAAACTAGGGCATACAAATTCTATTATAGCCACTATATTTAACACAGGAGCCTGGATAATAAGGTCAGAGATGTATTTTACAGCCTTAGCCTGGCATCACATCTTTTCTGGACTAAGGTACTTTCCATAGTTCTGATTGAAAATAGCAGTTATTTTTTCTTTCCCCTGATCGGTTATCTTTACTAAAAATGTACAGTGCTGTCGCTCCTGACAAGGAGGACATGTATTAGACACCATGGGCTTGCACCTGAATACCCAAGTGATGCATTACATGAATATAATTTACATAATGAGCCAGGCAAAAAATGTGTCTCAGAGTGTACATGCTTGTCAACATTTAAAAATGTTGAAATCTTGACAGAGAGCTGCCTCTTGAGTGAAGAAAAGAATGATACTTATCTCCCTCCCTCTTCAAACTCTATGCTGATGCCATGTCCCAAATACTACTCATGGAGTGAATCCATATAGTTTGTCCCAAGAAATAGCTCTGTTGTATGTTTGAATGTTAATAAAACCAGCATATTGGACCTACCTGGGTGCCATAGAGCAGATTCTTCTAGTTTTTCAACGAATATAAAAGGTTAAATTCAAGGACCAAGTGGATTTTTGTGGTTAAGTCACAATCTATAACTGGGCATTAATTAACATCAGATAAAAAATGAGATTACTAAGCAATCACATATTGCCTCATCATTAGTGGTGGGCTTATAATTATAAACCTTTCTGGAACAAATAATTAAGAAATCATAATAAATGGCTATGCTATAAGAAGGCCATTGGATAATGTATCCAGCAGTGTTTGGTCCAAGCTTTAGTAAATAACTGTTATACCTGGATCAGATGCATTCCTCTTGGCTATCTTCATTACTTCGCAAAGACTGATTAGACTGTAACAATTTTTCTTGAATTTCAGAAGTATTTTAACTTTTTGTTAGACATGGGCTTCTTGAGCTCAGGCAAAATGAGCTCTAGAAATCCAGGCATAATTTTTAGGCTTTAGGTTGCAGATAGGTTTGAATAAACTTGCTTATGGATCTGAATTGAATATATTGCTTATATCACCTATGAAATAAAATATTTTCTACTTTGCTTTTTTCCCCATATTTTGAGATGTAGGGTTATTTCTACAGGGCATCAAAATGTGTATACCTGATAGAAGGGAAAAACAAACCAAAATGGCTATTTGGATCCTCACAAACCCCATCCAACCCCATCTCCCCAAACGCACGTTGTTTTATCAATTCTACCTTTTTAAAAGACAACAAATTTACTTACGCTTATCTAAAGGTAAAAGGGAGGAAACTTATAGAGGTGATGGTCAAGTTTAAGGCATTGTAGATGGCGACGGTTTCATGGGCGAACACTTATCTTCAAACTCATCATGTATGATGAGTGAATGATGTATGCATTCAATGTGCTACAGCTTTTTTTGTATGTAAGATTAATTCAGTAAAAAAAGAACAAAAAGGATAATAGAGTTTATAAAATAAACACAGTTTTTTTGTACCTTCTATTTTTCATTTACGGTAGTAAATAAAGTGTTTGGAAAAATCTTTTGATGCCTCAAATAACTGCCACTACCTTGACCTAGTCATAGAGTATTAATAAGGGTTTACATGTGCAGCAGTGGGCTAGGGCTTATACCATCAGCTTTCCAGCCTGGCTCCAGTACTGAAAGAAGAAGGCCAGAGGAATGCAAGAAGAATAAAAAAATCTGACATATCGTGGCATTTATTTGCCCTATAACCTACTGACCTTGGCAAATTTCCTGGGGTGGGAAAGCATAAGCCACACATTGACCTAAATGGAATCTATCAATCCTGCTCAAATGTTAGCCAGCTAGTAATTACCTTACACACTAACGATTGAAATGCCAAAAGAATCAAAAGGCCTTTCCTATGGAATGAAAAGTGGTCACCTGTGCTTTCTGGAGGATGTGGCCATTACCAATCTCTGGTACTATAATGCAAGTGGACAACAATGGCATTGATAAATGGGGCTTGCTCTAGCCCAGCCGGCTTCTCTCTTTACCTTCATTTCCAGCCTCTTCCCACCTCGGGTTCTTCTATCTGAAGTTCCCTTTACTTAAAATGTTCTATCCCCCCAGATCGTCATCTGGCTGGCCTCTCATGTAAGGATCTGACCAAATACCGCCCTCTGTGATCATTCATTCAAACTTTTCAATTACTTTTGGTTTTTGGGTGGGTGCATTTCTTTGGTCTCGAATCCCAGATCCATTACTTACTAGCTGTGCAAACTTGGGCAACTTAATGAATCTCTCTGCAGGTTTATAAGTATGCATGGATATATTCATGTTGATCCTTCATTACTCTAAAAAGGATTTAAGGCAACCATGCCTATTTACATTATTCAAGTGTTTTCCTTTTGCAGTGCCATGATATTTCTTCTTTTAGGTCTCAGTTGTCCTAATTTGATTCTAGGAACAATCTAACTCTTTATGTGGTGTTTTGTTATTGTTGTTGGTTTATTTTTTATTTTATTTTATTATGTTATGTTAATCACCATGCATTACATCATTATGTACACCATACATTACATCATCAACACTGCTAATGATGTAGTGTTCCATGATTCATCATTTGCATATAACACCCAGTGCTCCATTCAATACGTGCCCTCTTTAATACCCATCACCAGGCTAACCCATCCCCCCCTTCCCTCTAGAACCCTCAGTTTGTTTCTCAGAGTCCATAGTCTCTCATGGTTCATCTCCCCCTCCGATTCCCCCCCCTTCACTTTTCCCTTCCTACTATCTTCTTTTTTTATTTTTCATCACATTTTATTAGGCCACAACCATTTGTTTCTCCTCTTCATAAGTTGATGGTGAGAATTTATATATCATTGAGCAAAGGTTGTATCTCAATGGGCTAAATGAACTGAGGGTTTGAGACCAAAGTTTAGATGATCTAGACAAAGAACTATAATTGAAAACAGAAGGGGGAGGGTGTGAAAATATGGCTCATATTTTCCAGACTGGAAGGTCTGTGTTGCTTTATTTCCTAAATAATTGCTTAGCATTTCATTTTATCTCAGCTGCATAATTACCTAGGAATTTATATGAATTGAGAATATTTGATCAAGTGCATTTGAGAATCCGATGTGTAACTATTGCTAGGAATGAGTGACTTCTGGATTGTTTTTCAATGGAAATGGATTTGTTGGTCATTGGTTGGTGACATTGGTTCGTGTCATTGTTGGTGATGTTGAGAATGCTGTATTTTAGCCATGACCTGCTACGGGAACCAAATTAACTATGAATAACTATAAGTTATTCTCCATGAGTTGTGGCAACCTGAACAGGCTGCTGAAAACTTCTGACATTGCCTCATCATATGACTGCTAACACCATTTTTACTGTTTATTTTGTTTTGTTTTTGGTGATTTCCAATGAAATTATTTAGTACCTTTTGAAACAAGGAGGAAGAAAATGGGTTGTACTAAACCCCATCTCTGCGTAGTCTGGTTGACTCCTAAGAGAGGAACTAGCTAATAATTAAATATCTGCAATGTGAAAAAAAATAATTAGCTGATTAAATTTGTAATATAATAGAGGGGGGCTGTGGTAATGAATCACTTAACTTAACACTCTTGAGATGTTTGCTTTGGAAGAAAAAGCTTAGTGAGAAATGAGATATAATAAATGGTCTTAAGAGAGAAAGGGAACTCGCTGGTGGAGAAGAAACTTGAAGCGTAGCCTGCTCAGAGCAGGTGACAAAGGCTGTTCTTCTCCCTGGCTTGTGGGGGTAATTCAATTCTGTTTGGCCTATCTGCATGTTTTGTTTAGCAAGTGCAATTAAAGAGTAACAGAATCAGCAGAAACATAGTTCTGAGAAACGTCACATGAGCATTTTTTTTCCCTCTCTCTCCAGTCTGTCTTTTCCTGTGACCAAAAGTTATTGATTCTCAAACAGTCTGTGTCACTCATGGAGGTCGGGGGCTGGTTCTTTTGTGAAGTAAGTGCTGAACCCAGTGGGCATAAAGGTATTGGCCTTTTCCATTGTTTAAATACTTTAGAACATCGTCGACAAATACTTTGTCTTTTAAAGAATACTACCAAAGTGTCTTCACTAAACAAATTTGGGGAATAGAGGAAGATAGAGTCAAATCCATTCAAACAGACAACTGCATGCTTATGGTTTTGTGGTGGGGAGTGTGGAGGTGGCAGAGAAACATAATGAACATCCTGAATGCTTAATTGTTTGACTTAAAATTATTTTTTTTCTTCTGTTATTTAATTAGGGCATATATAGACAAATTTTCTTCATGTGCTATTTTCATTAATTTTACAATCCATACTAAAGAATCCCTCTACTGTGCTTTATTAAATTGGTTTAAGTCAAGTCAAATTTTACTCTAGAGGTCAAATCTGCTCTACAAAATAATTTTCATCAAAGCACAGGTTCAAAATGCTACTTAAATTTCTTTTACTAAACAGTAGAATAAATAAAAAACAACTAAAATAAAAAAATCTTTCATATATCACTAAGTACACAGGTTATTTGGGAAGTACTGATAGAGTTCTATCTTTGAACTGAAAATACTCATTTGCTTTGGATAGTACACCTTTCTCTGAATTAAACAGCCGGAGCAGGGACGCCTGGGTGGCTCAGTCGGTTAAGCGTCTGCCTTTGGCTCAGGTCATGATCCCAGGGTCCTGGGATCGAGCCCCGTGTCAGGCTCCTTGCTCAGCAGGGAGCCTGCTTCTCCTGCTCCCTTGCTTGCCGCTCCCCCTTCTTGTGCTCTCTCTCTCTCTCTGACAAATAAATAAATATCTAATAAATAAGTAAAAAATAAACAGCCCAAGCAATGCACAGAATTCTAGTACCAACCAACCAACCACCAAAACAAAAATGAAAAACCTAAACTAAACAAACAGAGCCAAGATATTTCTGGATAATGAAAGAAATGTAGAATTTATTTTGGGAGCTGACTTTCCCCAGCACCCCCAGAAATGCATTCTCATTAAAATGCTCAACCTCCTTGACTTGAGAAAGATGAGGGAAGCTATGCCATTTAATATGTTCTTTGTTTGATAAAGAAATTAGTAACAACAACATACGGCTTTTTATTACTTAAATTTTAAATTCACATTGAAACAATATGATTTTACTTGATAATTACTGTTGCCTACCTGGCCAGCTGCAATTGTCTCTCTCTTCCCTATGAGTAGATACATTTCTCCTTCACCTTTGTCCTGTCCAAGAAATCCTGATCCACTAGAATGATCCTGTGTCATGGTGACCTATTGAACACAGGCATTCCATTGCATGTCATCAACCTTTATCCAGAACTGTCATCCTCATTGTGGGCTGCACATTAAAATCACCCGGATAGGGGGAGTTTTTAAAATATGCCCACACCTGAGTCCTAACCACGGAAATCCTAATTTAATCCCAATTTAAACCCAGGCAATGGCATTTTCAAGCATCTTACTAAGGGTTTATTTTATGGAGCCAGGTTGTTGATTTTTTTTCTCCCATCATGGCAATTAAAGGACCAGGTAGCCTTAGCCATGTTCAAGTTCAGGTATGAGGCTTACAGAACAGGGAGACCACCTACAACCCCAAGTTCTTCTAGTCACAACCTCTCACTCGGCATAGAGAGGAGAGGTGGAGGCTGGAGGGCATTCGCTGTTAACAGGCATGGCTTCTCTGTGTTGGCAAGGTTCCCTGGGAGAACTGGCTTTCCGGCAGGCACGCAATGGAATGCAATATGGGCCTTGACATTAATCAGGCTGTGTCTTTTCCTCTTCTCTGCAAAAGAACAGCCCAGTCATACGGTGAAGAGACAAGGCTGTTTTATCTTGGCCGGATTCCTCTCTCTCTCTCTCTCTCTCTGTTGTTGGGGAGCACCGAGCCCTGAATTTGGAACATTTATAATAACGTTTAGCAACAAGTACAGAGCCCCTGTCAGATTTCTAAAGGGAAGAGTGGTAGGAGGTTGGAAGTCACCATTTTCTTCTTGTTTAGGAAATGAAGCTTTTCATTTTTCCCTCACTGTGTTGTCTCTACTGAGTTTTATGTCAGGAAATAGGAACCTGATGATAGCCTGTTGCTGAAATAAAGTTCAGGCTTTTTTTCCCTCTCCCTCTTTCTGGTTTCCCTCCCTGAAACTTGGGTTCATGACAGCTTGTTGTTGGGCAGGGCATTAGCCTTTTTGTAATTTATTGCTTTTAGATTAAATCTGGGGAAACTCAATATTGCAGTTGAATGATTAGAGCAATACCCCTTGGAGTAATAAATTTTCTTTGGTGCTGTGCATCTCCAGATCATGTTTCCCTTCTAATTACATTTACATAAATGATATTCTGTAAAATTAAATTAACATTCAAACGGTTACACTGGCAGGGAGAGACAAAAATTAGTTACCAAGTTGTATCTCTTAAAAAAAAATCTAGTTCTTTTCATAATATGAATCACTACCCTCTCTCAAGCGTCAGCAATCAACAAAACCTCGGTTCCAGAACTGCACAGGGGTGTTTGTCACCAGCTAATGGAGTTGTTTTGTTTCTTTCTTGGAGATTTAGATTGTAAAGCCTCATTAGACAGTGACTATAGTGACTTTTCAAACTTGGCCACTAATGAATTGCTAGTTTTCCTTTGAGCTTCTCGCTTTGAAATTCTGCAGTGATCATGGGGAACGTTCAAACTGAATATGCACACAGAACTTTGTTCCGGTCTGTATCTTCTTCACCCCCTACTCCCATTCTTCTGCCAGGCTTGGTCTTCCAGTCTAGGAGTTAACAGAAGGCCAGTCACTGGTGACATCCAGAGTCTCCCTACCTTTCTGTGATCTCTTCTACCACTTCAGTAGGTTTCCATTTTTAAGAGTTTGGGTCTCTTTAGAAGGTGCACTCTGTGGCAGGTTTAAATCAGAATCATCAGAAAATCTATGGCTTTCTCGTTTGGCTAAGACTGTTACCTCAGCCATGTTGGTGTGTATGACATCAGGACAATGCCATTTACTGTTTCCATTATATCTTTTGGCAAAACTAATCAGTTCCATTTGTGAGCATGATGATTTGATGTAAAATATGATTTCTTTTATGTAATAAAAAATCACATCTATCCTAAGGGAGGATGTTTAACCAAAACATTAGCAGTGGTATCTCTGGGCGTGTGAGATTTTTTCCTCTGTTTATTATTATTATCATTATTATTATTTTTAAAGATTTTATTTATTTATTTGACAGAGAGAGAGAGAGAGAGCACAAGCACAGGGAGCGGGAGAGGGAGAAGCAGGCTCCCCGCTGAGCAGGAAGCCCGAGGCGGGGCTCCATCCCAGGACCCTGGGATCATGACCCGAGCCGAAGGCAGACGTTCAACTGACTGAGCCATCCAGGCGCCCCTGTTCCTGTTTATTATTGTTTCTATTATTTGAATTACATACAGTCAACATGTATCATTTTTATATAAAATAGTAAGCTTTTGCAAAAGAAGTATCTTTTCAGATCTCAGGGGTTCAGGTGAAGAGATAGTTAAGTAGAACACTAGCAGCACAGGCCTCCACTGTTTCTATTCTCCCTGTTAAGTACCAGAACCTATAATTTCACATCACCTGAGTTTAGCAAACCTTGGACACAATCATACCCATGGCGCACAATTACATATATTGAAATGTCTGATAAAAGGTGGCTGTGAGGAGTCCGCTCTCAAAATAACCTTTCTGGAACTATGCTTATCATAGAAGATGATGACGGTATAAGAAAGCCAGTACCTCTTTTAAAAGAAGCCTGTACTTGCACATCCTTTCCTGGACACATTCATATCTGTTTTCCACCCTGCCTGACCTGAGTTCTAGTCTTCTCTTTCTTGGGTTTAGATTTACTTGTGCTTCAATTATTCATTTGATGTTTATGTACTGGGCACCGAAGACATGCCAGAGTAGTGTGATTGTCACTGGAGACAAAATGGGAAGAAAAAGCAGATGTGACTCTTGTTCTCATAGAGATTATGGTCTGCAGAGAAAGACAGATGGTAACTAAATAATCACATTGATAAATGTTTAATTATGAACTGAGATTAGTGTGCTAAAGAAGAAATACAGTCCTGGGAGAACGTGAATTCAAAGAATCCACCCTTGACGGAAGATGAGGAGTGAAGATAGAGGTCGGGGAAACATTTCTAGGGAAGTGAGACTTGAGCTAAGATGTCAAAGATGGGTCTGGGTTGAAGACATGGAAAGTAGCCACAGGAGGGAGGAGGTGACCCTTTCAGCTTGAGGCGACAGTGTGAGCCAGTGCCCTGCAGGAGGAGGGAGTATGGCATATTTGATAACAAGTGAAGCCCACTGTGCTTGGAGTGCAGGAGGCTTGGGGAGAAAAATGGGTAAAGAGATTAGTAAGGCAGGTTAATTTAGATAAAGCAAGACTCTTGAGGTCATGCTGATAATTTCGGTTTTATTCTCAGAGCAATGGCAAACAACAGAAATGTCATAACCAGGGGAGTGACATAACTATATATCCATCTTGATCCATCTTGCAAAGGTCGCTCTGAGAGCAGTGTGGGAAATAGACTGTGGAAGAACAGAATGGCTGTGGGGGAACAATTAGTTCAATCTTCCTAGACCAGAGGGGTGACGACAAGATGGAAAAAGTGGATGGAATCACAGATAACTCAGAGGCAAATTTACACCATTTGGTGACAGTTTGGCCATGAGGGAAGAGGAGAAGGCAGTGGCAAGAATGCCTCTTGGGTTTCTCACTCTACAACTAGAGAGTAGTGGATGATGGAACAGAGAACACAAGAGAGTGGGTTTAGAGGGATGGAGGATGGCTCTAACCTTGGGAATACTGAAATACATATCCAGGGGGAAGGGTTGAGCAGGCAGATCTATAAAACCATATCTCGGAGAGGAAGTCAGGGTAGGTTATATAAAGAAGGTAACTGAAGCGATGAGCATGCAAGGGGCGATGCAAGGGATCATTGGGATGACTTTGACTGACAATGTCCTAGGTCCTCTGCAGCTCAGCACTTCTTCACTTTCCCTAGTCCAAACTGGTGGTCTGGTTCTGCAGTTTTCCTCCCATTTTCCATGGGTTACATTATAAGAAAACGCCACATACTACTTTGACCTTGCCTTTGATAATGACTTGCTAGATTTCAATCCTACCATCTCAGCTACCTCTTCAGGGTCAGCTGCCACAATCCCATTGTCTTGGATCTTGAGGAGAGCTATGAAGCCATTAGAGATGATTCTGAACTTGAAACCTGGGTCTTAGTTCTTCCATCTAGGCTTCATTTGGAGGGGTTAAAAAAAAAAAAAAAGCCTTCTTCCTAAGTGATTCACTCATCATTTCTGTTTGTGTCTAGAGCTAATTTATAGTATACCCAAACACATGTACTAATGAACCATGTCATAATGGAGTTCTACTACACTATGTAAGTGCCTATAATTCATTTTACACCTCTTATGTACCACTCATATTATTCCATAAATTATAGTTATTTTCATACCTGTCTTGTCTCCCCTATAAGAATTCAAACTCCTTGAAGACAGGGTTATTGCTTTATGCAGTTTTATACCTTGCAGGGCACCCAATATCATGCCTCTTGGATAAGTACACATCAGCAGGTACTCACTGAATTGGTGTTGAATGACCAGAGGCTGTGGTCTCCTTCAGAAAAGCAGTTACAAGTATTCAGGTATGAGATAACAAGAAATTAGGACAGGAAATAAAGGAATGGCCATATCTGGCATGAAGTAATGTCCAAAAAATAGTTTGTTGACTGACTGAATGTTAGGAAGAATTGACAGGCAAAGAGGGAGAAAATCAAAGTGAAGGATGGAAATAAATCTATAGTTAATCGAAACTGTGATGTTCTTTTATGCCCTGCCTCTTGCTTATATTGTTCTTTTGCCTGCAATTCCATTTCATGCTCCATCTCCAAATCTTGCTGATTTGGCCTAATGGTCATTCACCTGGGAAGCCTTTTCCCCATCGGTTAGTCACAAGGATGAAGGCATCCTCCTTCATGGTCTCCCAGATTGTATAGACTATTCCGGCATATAACACATTTATTATATTTATGCATATACCTCTCAGCTGTCCACTGTTGGACAGGCTTCTTATGTGAATGCACAAGGTCAGCTGCCAGCACAGAAGAGGGACATCATAGATTTGATGAGTGGAAACACAGAAGCATCTATAGGGCTCCACATTCAGAGTTGGACATTGTTTCAGGAGTAGTTATTATACTACCCTACTTTTAAAATACATAAATATGACTTCTTACCTGCCTGAAATTCCCTTTTAAAGGAAAAACAACTGTCTTATTCTAGAATTAAAATTCAGGTTAACGATCTTATTCTAGAATGGAAGTTCAGGCTAACTCCAGGTACAACTGAGGGATGAGCCAGGAAATATGAATTCTCTTTCTCTTATATTCAAAATCCTTATGGCTATAGACAAATCATTTAAACAATGGTTCAGTGTTATTTTTTGTAAAATAGGCATAATAATCTATCAAATTAGGCAATACGCATGAAAGCATGTTATCTACCATGACTGTAAAAGCACAACAGAGTGTAACACCAGTAGTAGTTGCTGCTGATGTGGGAAAAGTCAATGACAGTGTCCTTAAATCTGTCATTTAATCCATAAACGATTAAGAGTTCATAATATGTGTCCAGATTTGTGCTAGGTACTTTAGAAAGGAGGGGAGGTTTTAGGAGACATGGTTTATATTCTCAAATTGGTTGCAGTATGGATCAGGAGACAAGACTAAAGCGAATCAGCTAAAGCAAAATATGTACATACACAGGGTCATATGCCATCAGACTATTTGTGCCATTGTAATTCTCTGAAAGGAAAGGATGGGTAAGTATGCAGTTATTTTTAAGTCAGGAGAGATCTCCCTTCTTTTGACCTTCATAAACTTTACCTCTGGGTGTTCCGTAATCTAATCTGTGAAAGCTTGCATCAGGAGCTACTGATCAGTACCTCCCATTTAGCCATTCAGCCCCTTTTCTAGTGCAACTCAGCGCTGAGTACCCCACGCAGCTGAAACTTTTGGCTCAGTCTCTCCAGTCGCCACCTGCAGGCTGCAGAGGACCAAAAGCTCCCGCAGCCCTGGCTTTCCCAGGTGGGATGCTGGGTGCAGCTCTTAGAGCCTGATCCAGCCTGCTGGCCTCTTGCTGCCTCCATCTGGGCCTGCTGTCAGTGGATGGATGCCCACGGCACTGGCTCACCCACCCGAGGTGAACAAATGGGACCAGTGCTCCAGAGCTCCTTGGGGAGAGCTAAGAAGGCCGGTCACCGGAACCCATCATTGCCTGTGACTTATACACCAGGGAAAGGTTAGAGAAATTTATGAGTGCATACCATATGCCAGCCCAACATCTGCTTCCTCATAAGGGGGATGAATATAGGACAGTGGTAAGTGCATTAAAGATGAGACTCAGGCACAAGGAAAGTACAATTTAACTGCTTAGCAGGGTAAAGACTCCAAAGCAGTGTTAGGAGTTTTCATGTTCATGTTTTTTTAATCCATAGATTTTATTTTTCAGAGCAGTTATAGGGTCACAGCAAAATTGAGGGGAAAATACTGAGATTTCCCATATGCCTCTTGTCGCCACACACTTTTAGCCTCCTTCATTTTCACTTCCCCCAGCAGTGTTATAAATGATGAACCTACATTGTTACCTGTGTTGACACATCATTATCACCCAAAGTTTATAGTTTACATTAGAGTTCCCTCCTGGTGCCGTACATTCTATGGGTTTGGACAAATGAATAATGACACATAGCCACCATTACAGTATCATGCAGAATAGTTCACTGCCCTCTGTGCTTTGACTATTCATCCCTCCTTTCCCACATATTCATTTTTGAAAGGGAACTTTACGCAGAACATCAAATATAAATATAGACGAAGCTGCTCTCTTTGGGGCGCTAGGAGGCCCACAGTCCTTCCCTAGGCCTCCTCCCAGGGGTCCCTGAGCACTGCCATCGGTGCTGGGAACCTGAAACTGTCTTCAACTACTTTTTTAGTTGATTGAGGGAAAGGGAATTGAGTTTATTTTTCAGTACTTTTTTGCATTAAACTCTGAGAAAAGGTTTATCGCATACTGACGTGATCAGATGTTTGGACAAGTGCTCATCACAGATTGGAAACTTGTTTTTTAGTATCTTTGGTGTGGTTGCTTATGACATGTATTTGAAATAAATGATGAGTTAGCCTTCTTTCAATATGCTGAATGATTTGCCGAAGGTAAGGGAGTGTGATGTAGTTATCTTGATGCTGTTCTTTAATCTTTCTGAATCTACTAGATAGCAAAGATCATGTTTATACTATGCTATTGCTCAGAGCCAGGTTGTGACATCCATCTTGGCTGAGAGTGTCACACAGTGACAGTGGGAGGGGAAGGGGTGGGCTTTCAGTGATAGTGTCATCCTTAGATTTTGCAACTTTGGTTTCAAAAGTGGTGATGATGGATAGTGTCCTAGAGCCTGGAGTCATTTTCTCAGCACCATACATACCAGGATACTTCCGAAGAATGACCTTCCTCATTACTGGCAGTTCCAGTCAATGCTGCAGCCAGACATAGTGAATTACTACCATCAGCAGGGTCATCAGTAAGCATGAAAGTAGCAATGGCATTTTAAAATATTTTTTTAAAATGTTTTAAACTTCTTGGTATGTTCAGGAGGACCCATAAAATATATATAAGTGCTTTAAACAAGCCTGCACAAAAACAGGAGCTAAACCTATTGGTAATCATGATAAAATAAAGTAAGAAGTAAATTCCATTTAACTCTAATCAAAGAGGTGACTGAGAAAGGAAAATATGCTCCAAATTAATGTCTGATGGGAAAACCAAAAGGACACTCTCAGAAGCAGTATGGCAGAAAACAGTATGGAGGTTCCTCAAAAAGTTGAAAATAGAGTTACCCTACGACCCAGCAATTGCACTATTGGGTATTTACCCCAAAGATACAAATGTAGTGATCCAAAGGGGCACATGCACCCCAATGTTTACAGAAGAAATGCCCACAATAGCCAAACTATGGAAAGAGCCTAGATGTCCATCAACAGATGAATGGATAAAGAAGATGTGGTATATATATACAATGGAATATTATGCAGCCATCAAAAAATGAAATCTTGCCATTTGCAACAATGTGGATGGAACTAGAGGGTATTACGCTAAGCGAAATAAGTCAATCAGAGAAAGACAAGTACCATATGATCTCACTGATATGAGGAATTTGAGAAACAAGACAGAGGATCATAGGGGAAGGGAGGGAAAAATGAAACAAGATGAAACCAGAAAGGGAGACAAACCATAAGAGACTCTTAATCTCAGGAAACAAACTGAGGGTTGCTGGAGTGGTGGGGGGGTGGCAGGGATGGGGTGTCTGGGTGATGGACACTGGGGAGGGTATGTGCTATGGTGAGGGCTGTGAGTTGTGTAAGACTGATGAATCACAGACTTGTACCCCTGAAACAAATAATACATTATATCTTAATTAAAAAAATTTTTTAAATTAAAAAAAGCAGTATGGCAGAGTAGACTGGGTTTCAGCTATTACTAAGTCAGTGATAGCCTTCCAAGTTCAAATTCTTCTCAGCTTTACTAATTGGCTGCATTGTGAAACGTGCACAGATACTAAGTCTCTCTGACCTCAGTATCCTCAACAGTGAAGGGAAACTTCTCATTCCTTTTCATAGGTCTTGAGAAAACCAGTGAATGGAAGGACCTTTCTTGATGATCCATATCCACCTCACCCAAAGTCAAACATGCTGGTTATAAGGCTGATTTTATGGAAGGTAGCCTGAGGCCATGGAAGAGCTTTGGATTCAGAGCATGAAGACAGGTGAGTCACTCAATCACCACGAGTTCTCCATTTATCTCAACTATAAGATGATTGTTTGGAATAATAATTAAGGCCTTAATCAATACTCCAATTGTTTGGTCCCCTATGTAGTTGTTTCAGGGAGGAAAAACAAGAACAACCATTACACAAAGCCAACAACTTCAGAAAGAGCCACCTACTGGAGACGCCAAATTCTGAAAGGTGCTCGGCTGTGCTCTCTTGCGACAGACATTGTCTGAAATACATTGTCTTTCTCTGTATAAAGATAACTTCCATTGCACTGATCTTCTAAACAATCCTGGGTCAAATTTTTCGTGAGCCATGACTGTCACTGGTGTCTTGTTTTCTCTGTTCCTTTGCTTAGGTCCCCACTTTCTTCTCAGTCTAGGCTCCTGGGGACCAAGGGAAAGCTAACATCCTATCTAGAAATGGTTTCACACTTCTTAAATTCAAATTAAGGAATAAATGAATAGTTGAAAAGAGAACCCTCAAACCCTCCCCTCATCTCAAATATTTATACCTGAGCCTTAAGGTTAATAGGTAAAAACTAAGGATAGAATTCCCAGCACTGATCTGCAAGTGGAAGGTTTCTTTGGCTATAAGACAATCCCAAACCCTTGCTATCAGACAGAGTAGATCAGAGGTAATTTTGCTCCCACCAGAATAAATCCTGCTCTTGTTGGTTTTTTGTTTGTTTATTTGTTTGTTTGTTTGTTTAGAGGAGACCATGATGGTGGTAAATAGATGTCTGTCTGAACATCTCTGGAGATACTGACATTTTACCCATGCCTGCCTGCTCCAGTACCGGTATAGCTTCTCCTGGCAATGCTGAAGAGGGAAAGGATCTTACTGCTGTCTGATGGTACTGGTTTGCTCTGGACTCCTAGTTCAACCTAACAGAGCCAGATCAGCACACACAGCGCTCCACCGCCCTGAGCTTATGATTCCCCAGCGTGCCTCATCACCCTTGTGGTGAGGATGTCCTTCTCAGCTTCTGCCACCAAAGGAGGACTCCTTCGGAGCACATCTGACTGATCCCTCCTCTGAGTCCCCGGCTCCTGGCCCAGTCACTGACATGCAAAGGCCTCCGGAAATGCTTGCTGAATAACTGAAGAATGAAATTATTCAGTTACCATCAGAACTTTGTCAGAAAGGAGTAGCAGGAACTCTGTAATATCTCGGCCAATGAAAATAGCTATTCTGATAACCCAGTTTTATATTATTTTGACTTGGTCATAATTTGGAATTTTTTTCTTTCTTTTTCTGAGAGTGAAGTGATGAGATAAGTAGTAAATATGCAGGCTCTTTCATTGTTAGACAAGTTACTTAACCTCTCCATTTCTAAGTTTCGTTATCTTTACAAGAGGGGATAATAATATCTAATTTGATGGATATGTTAATTAACTCAATGGCAGGAATCCTTTCAAAATGTGTACACATACCCCATCATCATATTGTACATTTTAAATATCGTACAATCTTATTTGTCAATTATACCTCAATAAAGCAGAAAAAATAAAATAAAGAAATGCATACTCACTGCAAAGGAAAAAATAAAATAATATAACCAAACAGAGCTGTTGGCATAATTAAGCTCAAACTCATGAAGCATTTGGAAAAATGGCTGGCACTCAAAAAAATTTGTAATTACAGATAATTTTTTTTTTTTAGCAAGTCGCTGCTTAGGCAGCATGGTTTAGTGAATTAGATTGAGAATCAGCCCTGTGAATTCTAGTCCTACTTCTACCACTAAGTGTTTCCATTAACTGTTTGGGAAATTGGTCCTTCTATCTAATTGGTAGAAAGAGGGTGTTGGACCAGATGACTTTGAAGGGTTTGCAGAGTTCTGAACTATTTGGGCAATGGACCCCTGAAAGGTTTGACAGTCGGCAGCCCTTTGACTTATGACAGTGTGTCAATTTCTTCCCCTTTTGACATCTCACTTCCTCGCTGTATTCCTGTTGTCATGAATTCTACCATACTTCAAGGAAAATTAAAAACTAGTTTGACTTATGCCAAGAAAATACTGAATTATAAAAATAAGTTTTGCATTTTCTGCTTTTCCGTCTCTTAAAAGAAATTACCTGTACATCTGAAACAAATAATACATTATATGTCAAAAAAAAAGAAGATAGTAGGAAGGGAAAAATGAAGGGGGGGAAATTGGAGGGAGAGATGAACCATGAGAGACTATGGACTCCGGGAATCCAACTGAGGGTTCTAGAGGGGAGGAGGGTGGGGGGATGGGTTAGCCCGGTGATGGGTATTAAGGAGGGCATGTTCTGCATGGAGCACTGGGTGTTATACACAAGCAATGAATCATGGAACACTTCATCAAAAACTAATGATGTATGGTGATTAATATAACATAATAATAAAATAAATAAAATAAAAACTAATGATGTAATGTATGGTGACTAACATAACATAATAAAATTAAATTAAAAAAAAGAAATTAGTGGCTTAAAGAGATGAACCAAATAGAAATAGAGAAAATGGTCAGTTTCCCAGTCCTGCCTAAATTAAGATTTCACAATATTACTTTATCATTTAGTTTGAGGCAAAATCCTAGAAACCCTCATAATATAAATGCCAGCTTTAAAACAGTCCAAAATGAATTATGACATGTTCAGTCAACTTGATACTTTAGATTTCCCGTGTGTTTCTCTTCTACTGATTTGGAAATTCCAGAAACTTCCAATTTTGAGGCTATACCATTGGTGTGAAATTCCCATCTATTTAAAACTATTAATATATTGGCTTCAACATTAGAACTTCTATTTATAGATTTAAAAAATCCCATTCTATTTTCATTATTCTGCATATGCTTTGAACATGATATATGTTATGTACAGTCATACACAGAGCTGCATGCTCAAATAATGTATGGGTTAAGGGTCCAACCAAAAACTTGGGAGACCAGTTCTTTGGGCAAATATAGCATGTACATTGGTCCTAGTGAGCTGCAAAATTGGTCAAATGTTTTGACATTCATAAATTCAAGAATTGAGCATTTATTGAGCACACAATTGGTGCTCAATTGTGTGACAAGCTCAGTGCTAAGCACTGGTTGTTCACATGCTTTTGTTTATAAATTGTGCTTTCCAAACTGAAAGTGTTAAGTCTACATGGTCCATTGTTGGGAAAGACTCTATGCAATAGCTTATCTGTGTCAGATCAGCCTTTCTTGAACTTGAGGAGCTTTGATCTATTTACCTCCAGTGTTCATCACCAACACATGCATGTTTGGTGAACTGATAAATGTGGCATAATCAAATACAAAGTGTATGACTGAAAAAAGTGACAAGGGACCTTCTTATAGGACAGACAGGATAAATTTCATGCCTGGCAGGTTTGGGACTTTGTGGTTGGCTGGCTGATGGCTGAGAGAAGGAGGATTAGAGATCAATAAGGGCCTGGCTGGAATCAGAAACAAGGGGCTAAGTTGTAGGGGAAGGCTCAGGGAGGTTCAGGGTTCAGGTTATTTACCTGTTCTCCAAAGACGGCATAATTTGTCTTTGTCAAGGTTTAGGGGTCATAAGAGAAGGAATTTAGGTTTATGGTATCCTAGGACCCTAAATTAGTTATGCAATGTTATATGAGGCAGAATGTGTGTGACATTACCCAAAGCAGCATCTGGGCTCCTTAACCTATATATGTAAATCTTTGATATACATGCAACTTCAGGAAGCTTGTATCCCATTATAAACTTGGTCCCCAAAGGCTTCTGATGAATATTAACAAGTACAGTCTTGAATTTGGAATCTCAACCATCTTAAACATTCAGAACAAGGTTGATGGAATTCTTAGGGAAGCTTAGAAAGAGGAAAAGTGGGAAGCTAATGAGGAATAGCTTATCTGACTCAGAAACCAAGAACCTAAGTTGTCACGGTTGTAATGACTAAGTTACGAATATGATTTAGACCTGTAACAAATAAGAGATTTTTCAATAATTTTAACATAATTATTGGAAATAGCAACAATTGATTCTGGTTTATAGCACTATTCATAGTAAGGTGCAAGACCACCTAGGGCAAATCACTAAAGCAAAGGAGAAAAGAAAAAACAACCCTGGCAAGAAGTTGTTTTCTTCTCCCCTCTTTTTTTCAGTCCACTATAGCTAGAGCAGGCGTCCCAGTCTGTCAGGTAACTGTTTAAATCTCAACAATCAGTGGGCTGTAATTCTGTGACTCTGGAACTTGTCACTTTGCAAGACTGTCTATTCAGAAACTGACTTTCTGTTGATTTTCCATCATTAGAGAGGGTTAAAATGGCCCTCTAGAAACAAATGACAGAACAACTCAGAAGCTGCCCTGGGGAACCTACGGGGTTCTGTCCCTATACGAATGGGTTTTGGAAATGCAAAATAGAGAACTTCTGGCAGAGTACAACCTGCCTTAGACATATATATCCAAAAATAAAGTGAGAAAGAGTCAGTATTGGACTCAGGATTGGAATTGGCCAGGATGAAGTAGGAAAGCAAGCTAAGTGGTCTGGCTGACATACCTCCCCCATTCACCTAGCCAGTGGCCCTGAAAGGTCATGAAGAAATCCCATAAATCCATGAGGTCTGGGCAGAAGGACGCATCAAGGCAAGCAGCCTAGTCTTCAGTCAGAGTGATTCTGTGTAACTTAGTGGGAGCTTCTCCCTATTTTCACCTTTTGGTGTCTCTATATTTTCCAGGCAATAGTAATCACAGGCACTTTCCCACTCACCTGGTCACCAGGGCCATAGAGACATAACTTTAAGTCTGAGCCCACATCATTTCTAGGAACGGGCAAGGCCTCCCTATGTGTAGCTGAATCATCAGAAAGAACAGCTATCTTGGAGCTCAGACCAGAGCAAGAAGTCATTCACTACATCCATTCAACCAAAATTTACTGAGCACGTACCACATGCCAGACACTGTTCACAGTGTTTGGGATACATCAGTAAAGAAAATGATCACTAAATAAATAAATAAATAAATAAATAAATAAATAAATAAATAAGGTGCCCAGGTGGCTCAGTCGGTTAAGCATCCAACTCTTGATTTCCGCTCAGGTCATGATCTCAGGGTCCTGGGATCTAGCCCTGCATCATGCTCCAGGCTCACCATGGAATCTTCTTGACATTCTTTCTCTCCCTCTCTCTCTTCTCCTCCCCCAACTCATACTCTCTCTCAAATAAATAAATAAAATCTTTTAAAACAAACAGACAAACCCTGCCCTTTTGGAGTTTACATCTTTCAAGGTGTCAAAGAAGCTGACAATATATTCATGGCGTTTCAGGAGACAGAGTAAATGTGAATCACAAGTGAGAGTCAACAACAAAATCCAGGCCAATTCATCCACTCTACGTGGTACATCTTATGATGATATGGCCATAACCATTCTATTCAGGACCACCTCTGGTCAGAGTGGAAGAGTAGGTGTAGGTAGAGAAATGTAATCAGACAAATATGGATTAAAATCTTGGCTCTATTAGTTGTGTAACCTTGGCCAAAGAATTAAACTCTCTTTGCTTTAAATTCTTTATCTGTAAAATGAGGGTGACAATACCCATCTCACCCATTTGTGGTATAGATTAAGTAAGAAAATACACACAAAATCTTCTACAAGGGGCTGGCTTTTGTAAAAATTTAGTAATTTATGGTTTTCTTTTATCTTCGATAAGCATCATTGTTTATGATAGTTATATAACTCTCCCTATATTTTGGGGGGACAGTATAGGCCAGTATAGTTATTATCTTTTTACATTGGGGTAAACTGAGGCAAAGTAATTAGATGAGTTCTTTGATTATGAATAATTCTGCTCTTTGTTCATCAGTCAACCTTCTGTGATAATCTTGATTAATCTGTACTCTTCTTTCCATTTGGGTCACTCTTTTGAGGTTTCTGCTATTGGCAATCTTTCTATACTTTTCTATTCCTTTTGATCAAAATTCTTCTTATGGAATGGTTGAAATGAAACAACCACAAAAGAAGTTACAGAAGGAGACAGTAGATGTCTGATGTTCTTAAATATGTCCTTGCATCTCTGTGGGCAAGAAAGTAGGAAGCTCTGGGACCTTTGTGGGTTAAAAGTCTAAGCTCCAGGTCAGTACACCTGGACAACTTCATGCAGCTGCCAGGAGTATTGAAGGAAAGAATGTCTTCAGATTGCTGAGCATTTTGCTTCACCCATAGTAGGTACTCAGTTTTCCTTCCTCTGCTCCTGGCAATACTATAAAGCTCAGCTTTCATTAGATTAAATGGGTAGATGAGACAACTTTGAATATGCATTATTCTATAGTAGGGTAAACAAATGATGGTAACTCCATATGAAAATGAGGAATTTGTGGAACAAAAGGGCTATGTTCTTCAGTAACACTGTATCCTTGCAGCTGGAAAGACATATTTTTCTTAAGTGGCTGGAACTTGTCGCTTGACTAGATACATCCTATTTATGGTGACTTTCTCTAAAGCTCATGATTAATGTGGGCTTTTAAAAATTGTTTTTCTTTGTGTTACATAAATATGGTTTCTCTCCAGTATGGACGAATGCTGGTTTTAATTAAATTTAGGAAGGAAAGGGAGAGGTGGGGGTTGGTAGTCTGACACAGTCAAAGAACATCAGTGAAAATCACATTGGTGTTTGGAGTATGCCATTGAAAATAGAATAAATAATATGAAAGAGAGGACTTCTCGAAATGGGAAATTAGTGAATATGCTTAAACCTTCCTATATTGTTCTCATTTTGGCTTATGATAGTATTCTTCCTTTGGCGAGGAGAGATTTTATTTTTTTAATCATTTATTCTGTGTGTTTTATACATTACCAAGCTTGAACCAACTTTCTTTTGTTTTATTTTCCTCCAGAAAAAAAGTCATTATTTTATGAGTGAGTTTCACTATTAAATTAATCATGTTTATTTGTATTACTTTGGCTATAAAGTAATTGAAACTTGGATCAAGTCTAATCTACAAAGGGCTAAAGTTAATTATGATGCAGAGAGGAAACTATATTACTTTTAGCTAAAATTTACCTTTACTAAGCATACTCTTTTTTAAAAGAAATACAAATCATGTTTTAAAAGTAAACATGATTACTTAGAAAAAAAATTGTTTTCAAGCACTTGAATAACCTACATTTATTTGTAATAGTTATACTAATTAGAGACTAGTCTCATCTATTCCTCAGAGCAGGTCCTTAAGAACTTTTAGTCAGCAATAGGATGAATGGATAAACTCTGAGACAAACTTAAATTATCATCGGTATTTGTGAGTTGTAAAACAATATTTCTTCAAAAATATTTCCTCATCTAGAATATTTTTCATGGTTTTGGCCTGACCTTCCCCTCTACTCATTCAAATAAGTAAAACTGGTCTGCATTCTTAAATCATTCCTGAAAGTTCCACCTCCCAACTTCCAATCACTGGTGTCTCCCTGGCAGTTTATGTCCTTGTAGGCTGCTTCTCACCTGAGGCAGTAAGCAAGCTCACTAAGAATGCTGATTGACTCCATCTCTGAAATATGATTGGGGTTAAAAATGTGCGTTGTTTAATGGAAAGGAAAACTCTAAATTTAAGGCAGTCATGCTTCCTGTGGGGAGGTCAAAGAGTGAATAGATTATGGGTTGTGGGGGATAGAGAAAGAAGGAGGAAAATTTATGTGCTCCATGGTATTTGAAACCAACTTACAATTGGCCCCTAGAGTCCAGAGATTTACATATTGTGTAGTTTGGGAAAATGGATGCGAAATTTTAGAATAACCCTCAAAAATGCCTCTTATGAGCTATCCTGGTCAAAGATCCACCCCTCCCCCCACCTCCTGATTTTTTTTTTTTAAGAAAACACATTAATATTGAAAAAAATCCAATTTGCTTGAAAGTAATACCACTTGACTGGCAGTCATTGAGTAGGATTTAAAGGGACAAGTTCAATTATTTATAAAGCTTTGTGAATTTGAGCAAATTTCTTAACTTCTCTGGGCCTCATTCTTATAAAGAGGATAATAATAGGAAGAAATTATGTCATACACATTCAGCATATAAAAATTCAACCCTGCATTTTTTTAAAGAGGAAAGGGAAAGAAAGATAATTCAAACTGCAAAAAATGATTCCATCTGCCATTCTACTCAATGAATATTTCTCCAGGTAAATGTGAAGTGGGAGGTATGAATCTGTTCTTCCTTGATTTAGTCTTAATTTCTGAGGTCTTCTTATGATGTCAGCATCTCAACAATCCTAATGTGATGCAATCTCTTTCAAAAATACCAACAGCATCTTTCACAGAACTGGAACAGATAATCCTAAAATTTGTGTGGAACCACAAAAGACCCTGAAAAGCCAAAGCAATCTTGAAAAAGAAGAACAAAACTGGAGGTATCATAATCCCAGATTTCAAGGTACACTACAAAGTTGTAGTAATCAAAACACTACAGTACTAGCACAAAAATAGACACATAGATCAATGGAACAGAATAGAGAGCCCAGAAATAAACCCATGATTATATGGTCAATTAATCTATGACAAAGGAGGCAAGAATATGCAATGGGAAAAAGTCTTTTCGACAAATGTAGGGAAAACTGGGCAGCTACATGCAAATGAATGAAATTGGACCATTTTCTTATGCCATATACAAAAATAAACTCAAAATGGATTAAAGACCTAAATATAAATAGACCTGAAACCATAAAAATCCGTGAAGAAAGCACAGGCAGTAATTTCTCTGACATTGGCCATAGCAACATTTTTCTAGATAGGTCTCCTGAGGCAAGGGAAATAAAAGCAAAAATAAATTATTGGGTCTACATCAAAATAAAAAGCTTCTTCACAGCAAAGAAAACAACCAACAAAACAAAAAAACAACCTACTGAATGGAAGAAGATATTTGCAAGTGATCTATCCAATAAAGGGTTAGTATCCCAAGTATATAAAGAATGGATACGACTAGACACCAAAATAAAGGCATAAATAACTAAATAACTGACTAAATAAATAATCAATCCAATTGAAAAATGGGCAGGAGACATTTTCCAAAGACCTACACATGCAGACACGTGAAAAGATGCTCAATATCACTGATTATCAGGGAAATGCCATTCAAAACTACAATGAGAAGTCATCTCACACCTGTCAGAATGGCTAAAATCAAAAACACAATAAACAAGTGTTGGTGAGGATGTGGATTAAAAAGAAACCTCTTGCACTGTTGGTGGGAATAAAAACTGGTGCAGCCACTGTGGAAAACAGTTTGGAGGTTCCTCAAAAATATAAGATAGAATTACCATGTGATCCAGTAATTACACTACTGGGTATTTACCAAAAGTATATGAAAATGCTAATTCAAAAAGATATATGCACCCTTATGTTTATTGCAGTGTTATTTGCAATAGCCAAACTATGGAAACCACCTAAGTGTCCGTCAACAGATGGAATGGATAAAGAAGAGGTGATATATATCTACACACACACACACACACACACACACACACACACACACACACACACATGCTTACACACACACTGGAATATTACTCAGCCAAATAAAGAATGAAATCTTGCCATTTGCGACAACATGATGGAGCTAAAGGGTATAATGCTAAATGCAGTAAGTCAGTCAGAGAAAAACAAATACCATATGATTTCACTCATATGTGGAATTTAAAAAACAAATAAATGACCAAAGAAAAAAGAGACAAACCAAAAACCAGACTCTTAACTCCAGAGAACAAATGATGGTTACCAGAGGGGAGGTGGGTGAGGGATGAGTAAAACAGGTGAAGGGGATTAAGAGGGCACTTACAGTGGTGAGTACTGAGAAATGCATAGAATTGTGCAATCACTATATTGTACACTTGAAACTAATGTAACACTGTATGTTAACTATATTGGAATTAAAAGAAAAAGAAATTAAAAAACAAAAAACAACCCTAGTGTGTTTCTACTATATACTTTTGTACAATAGGGTCCTAAACATATAAGCTGCAACTTTCTTTGGACCTCAAATGAACAGTGACAGAGGTAAAATTGGCAGGGTCATACTCACTGCGAGATGGTGTAGCCATCACTAACAGAGTACCTTTTCTCCTTAGGTATTTTCAGTGAGAATGTAGACTAGGTTTTTTTGTCTTATATGTTGATTTTAAAACTTCAGCCCCGCCCCGCCTCCCCCTCTCCCCCTCCAGTAAGCGTTAACTCCACTTTTATGGCTACTCTTAAAAGATAGTTGGGTCATAGAAACAGAAAGTGTGGAAGAGTGGTTACCAGGGGTTGGAGGGAGGATGGGGAGTTATTATTGAATGGGTACAGAGTTTCTGTTCGGGGTGATAAAAAAGTTCTGGAGATGGATAGTAGTGTTGGTTGCACAACATTGTAGACGTGCTTAATGTCGCTGAATTGTACACTTAAATATGATTAAAAGAGTAAATTTTGTGGCATGTGTATTTTACCATACTAACAACAAAAACAGTAGTTTGGAAGGTTCCATAAGAAAATATGCATATCAAGCACTTAACACAAAATCATGAACAGCCAATATAAGTAACTATGATTGTTAGAGGGGTTATTTGGTTACTGCTTATGGATTAGTCCTACCTATCTGATTTTATGCCTTTTGACTCAGTCTAATTAACACACAGGCTGGGAGGGGACGTGATGTTTCTCCTGACCCATGGGCACATTTCAAGACATAAATCACAGAATTCCTCTCTGGATCCCATTAAATCCTTGCCCCCTCTCTCCTACTGCCCACCGCTCCTTTGTTCCTATGTGTATCTAGCCCAGCCCAGTCATGATTTTCAGGTTTCTGCTTTTATTTCTGTCTGTGATCACCATCTGGACTTGTCTGCATTTCTCTGAGTTCCATCTGCTATTCTCTTTGAAATCTTTTTGGGTTCTTCTTCTTATTCCCTCTATTTCTTTGCCCAGGTTAATTCCCTATATGATGAACCTCAATCCTCAGTTCTCAAGACACTCACTGGGCTCTACCCCAGCTGCCTTTTAAGGGGAGCAACATAGATAGTCCTCCAATTAGGAAATCAGGGGCTCAGGATTTCCCTTTTAGAACGTTTCAAGGCTAAAGCTCTTGTGTGTGGCTGGGAGAAGTAAAAGAAGAGAGGCTGAGGGCCTGTTGTGGGCTGTCACCTGGATAAGAAGGCCAGGAATTTGAGAAATTGGAAAGAGCCAGGAGTGGAATAAGGGAAGCAGAAAGTATTGAGACTACAGAGAAACCACGCTGAGGCCAGGGAGAGAAACGACATTGGCATAGACTACTCTGATCTGAGACCCAGAGGTTAATTAGTTCTCTGGATATAGCCACTTGTTTAAAGTTCCAGATCATTTCTCTCCTTTGCTGGTTTTCTTCCTGCTTAGAATGGCTGTAGCCAAATCTGGAAGAAGAACTGACATTACAGTATGACAGGATCTCAGAGGTGATGTAATTCATCTGTCTTACTTTCAGATGAGGCATGGCCCAGAGCAGGAAGATGCTGTGCTCCAACTAGCCCAGCTATCAGTGGTGGGGTCTGGACTTGAACTCAAATCTCACTATTTTCAATAATAGCTTTGTACTTTGTAGCCTCCGATGGGTGAGAGCCATGATGGTGGAGCTGTTTAGAACCATACTGAATATAGCACCATATGCATTGCAGCAGGTAATAAATGCTTCTTGATGGTAGTGGTGATGAAGATGATGATTATGGCCATACAGAAAAGTCCATTTAGATGAAATTAAATGATACTGCATGGATGAGAGGGGGAAATGCCATGCTATTTAATGGCTGACATGTAAGATGAATTTGGTAATGAAGCTCTGGGACTTATCAGGCCAGAAAACTGCATTCTCTCATTATACAGCCCTTAATGACCCACTTATTACTAATATAAAGGAAAAGATATACATATAAACACATGTTACTGAATGTTTGGCTGCAAGAAATGAAACCCGCATACCAGTTTGAGGGGTTAGCAACAGACGCTGTTTCTGTTTGAATGATCAAATTTGCTGTTTTCCAGCTGGAAAATGACAACTGAAGTAAAAAGGTAAAGGATGATTTGACTATGCTTATAAAAAAGACAAGAAAGACTAATGTAAAGAAAGCAGGTGGAGTTGGCTAGCTCTAAGGATCTCTACAGGGGACCTGGAAGAGGGAACGCATTCATTTGGAAGTCTGACCTATGCCCTCTTTTTGGGATGTGTCTCTCTAAAAGTATTCAACTCCTCACTTATATGGCATTCATTTCTCTGACAAATTCAATTATCCAAGATACAGCTAGCTGATAGCCACCAGGGAAGCCAAAATGGAGGTCTCACCTATTCACAAAATCTTATGCATTTCACCCATAAGAGTTCTTCTTAGGTCTTTGCTCAGAAATTACTTGACACCCAATCTTAGAGAGTTACTGGTTTCCTAGCTCATTGCAGAGTACAAGCAGCAGAGCCTAAGGTGTGAGAGGGGTGTTTAGTCAAAGGCATACTCTTTAGGACCAGAGCAGGTGATGCACGTTGGCACTTCAAGCATTCATTTCACTTATCTGGAAAATTGCCTTCTGGGAACACTGTGTTTCATGCTGCTGCCCCACTGATGTTTTTGCTTTGGTGTTGCCAAGGTTGGAGCCTGCCTCAAACATATATTAGGTAATGACTTTGGGCAAGATACTGTCCATTGCTGATCTCCAGTTTCTTCATTTGTAAACTGGGGATTATAATATCTACCACATAGGGATGTTCTAAATATTAACAGATTGATTTGATGTGCATCTAGTGCTTAGCTTCATGCCTAAAACATAGGAAATGCCCAATAAACATGGTATTACTATTGTGCTGCTGTCAGTAATATTAATCACCATTTTTCCCTTCTACTTTTGATTCTACATATTGTGCAGTTGTAAGGGATGAAGTTATGGGGCAAGGGAACCGATGACACTTGGAGGATAAAACAGTGAGTCTCACCCTCATGTCAAGACACTGCCACCAACAAAGCCATGTTGGGGCCCCCATCCCAATTACATGCTGTCCTTTCCACTCAAAGCAGTATATGTATTGGTTTAACTCTTTGTAGTTTGTATGACAATTTTGCAAACTTTATCTTATTTGACCTGCACAATAACATTGTGAGAGTAGTACTTATCTGCTCCATTTCACAGATGAGAAAGAATTACTTAGGATTTAAATAACTTCCTCACATTTAACCAGATCTTAAAGAGAAATAATCTTGAGCTTGAGATGTATTCTCCAAATCCAATGGTATCTCTCTTTGGTTATGCTGCCCCAGAGACCATGACTGATAACCTATAAGAGAATTCTTAATGACTTGGGAAAAGACTGGGTCTTGGGAATACGGTTGTTGCTGCTTCAGAGAATATAGAAGATGGCATACAACTGTATAGAACTGGATGCAAAATTCACAATAAGCCGGATAAAAACTGGATCAGAACTTTTTTGTCCAACAACCTATTTATAAATAAGGTAATGGTACAAATAAAACGTGAGAGAATGTTTTAAATCATTAAAGAGAAAAATCTGTATTCAAGCATAATGTTTGGAATATCATTCTCATATAGAAATCCAACTACCAATTACAAGTCAGCCTCATCAGCAAGTCTACAGAGATCTCGGTGTGGGGAATATACTGACTTGGCGAGGTGTTTAAGAAAATGGCATCTTTTATTCCAAAATAATGCAACTTTTCCTTTCTACATGTTTTCCCAGTAAATTCAATAACCCCTTTTTCTCAATTAAAAAGGCAGGAAAGAGGAAAGAAGAGAAGAAATTAATATTTATTGAGCATCCATACAGGAATACATACTTTGCTATGCACTTTTACATGTTATCTCATTTAACCTTAAAAATAGCCTTTGGTATTAGGTACTCATCATTCTCCTCATTCAAAAGGCTGTTTCCTGGAATTTGTACAATAGCTCTTCTCAAAAGTATTTGTGATAGTATGTGAAGGGTTAGAATCCGGTCACGAGCTTCCCAAAGATATGTTTTGTTTGGCATGCAATACCGTTTTAAAATTTTTGAGCCAATTTCCAGCTTAAAGAAAATCAGAAGCTCTGGCAATACTGGGTCTACATCCAGAATGGCCAGTGGCTGGAGTGGAACAGGGACCACCCTTTCAACAGCCCATGACATCTAATGTGCCACAGTCACTCTTGGGCCTGCTTTGCTCTTAGAGTTCGAGTTTATTTGTTGAGAAGTGGGTGCTTATATAGCACACCTCGTCTTTTCAGATGAAAGCAAAATTGAGTGGGGAGCATTTGTTTGGAGTATCTTATAAGGACAGTGTTGTCTAATGGAATTCAAGGAACCCCACTGTTTCTGCTGCGTCCTTAATGACCTTGGAGCCCCTTTACTCTCTTCCATTCCTTTTTGCCCACCATCAGCAAATATTTATAAAGCAGTTAGTGTGTGCTCAGCAGTAGAGAAAGATACAGAGATGATTGATTGGTGCTTATCCTCAAGAAACATTAGAACCTAGAGGAGGGTAAGACATAGGGGGACATAACTATGATATGAGAGAGTGAAGTAATCTCTAGAATGGAAGGACAAACAAGCGCCTGGGTCTACAGGGAGGACCAATCAATTCTGACTTGGGGGATTTATATGGGGTTTTACAGACCAAGTATTATTTAATCAAGCCTGAAGGTTGGTAGACTTTTTCATAGTGCAGTAAAATATACACAACATGAAATTTACCAATTTAACCATTTTTAAGTATACGAGTCAGTGGCCCGAAGTATATTCAAGGTGTTGTGTAATCATGAAGAAAGTAAGTGACACTATCAGGTTCAATCACTCACATGCATTCACAGGATAAAATTAATTAACTTACTCCTCTGCTATCTCAATCGAAAGAGTATTTGAGATGTCTTGTAAAAACACAGGCTATACAATAAGTCCAACTCACAGAGTTCTATGGAGAACTAGAGTAAGAAAATGAACACGATGCTGGAAGATGGATTTATTCGCAGAATTTTTTCTATAGGTTGAAGACAAATTTGTGTCCAAGCTCTATAGCTGTAAAAGCAAAAAAGAATGTAGGATATTTTTATCCTACAGTTGTTATTGTAAAATTGTTATTGTAGAAATTTTTTTCTGTAATTTTTTTTGCTCCACTCATATATTGGTTGTACCCTATTTCTTTACAAATTGGGTGCTTCAGATTCTCTTTTTTAAAAGTAGGCTGTAGAGGGGCACCTGGGTGGCTCAGTTGTTAAGCGTCTGCCTTCAGCTCAGGTCATGATACCAGGGTCCTGGGATCGAGCCCCACATCGGGCTCCCTGCTCAGCGGGAAGCCTGCTTCTCCCTCTCCCACTTGCCCTGCTTGTGTTCCCTCTCTCGCGGTCTCTCTCTCTGTGTCAAATAAATAAATAAAATCTTTAAAAAAAATAAAAAAAATAAAAGTAGGCTGTAAATTAAATATAGTCATATATTTGTAAATATATACTATATGCACACAACTTCTATATGTACTATTTCTTCTTGGAGGCATTTTAGAACTCAGCACCTATATGATTTATTTATTTAAAAAGGCCATTTTCGTGAAGTTTACTTAAAATTGTGTATTTTATAATTTTCTTAATTACATGGATAATAATAATAGTAATAGCTAATAAATGCTTACTATGCACCAGGCACTGGGCTACGTGTTTTGTGTGTATTACCCATTTTATCCTCACAACATCTCTGTAATATATGTTCTTTTATTTTCTCTTCTTTACGAAGAGAGGCATACAGAAACTAAGTAATTAACAGAGAAAACGAAGTTTTGGCTCCTTCTTGCATCTGTATTACACACAGACCCACATCTTCCTGGGGGAGGGCATGGCGGTATGATAGAGGTGATCATCTCTATTCTTTCTACTTCCTGAAGAAGTTGGAATAAAACACAACACTGTGTGTGACACATGGAATGACCTGTTGAAAAGTAAAGAATTGTGTGGGATCAAGGATTTTTGGTTAGAAAACAAAATCTGAGGGCCCCAAGCAAAGGCCCCAGGTAACAGGTAGTAGGGATTAGATCCTGGGGGTGAGGTAGAGGCAGGGGTCAAGCCGACCCTCTTGTTTCTGGCTTATGTAACTGCACGGATTGCTAGTCCCTGAGACAGTAATAATAACAATATTCTAGAGCAGGAGTTGGCAGACTTTTTCTGCGAAGGGCCAGACAGTAAATAGTTTAGATATTGTGGGCCACATGGTCTCTGTCACAACTACTTCACTATAGTGTGAAAGCAGCCACAGACAGTATGTTAGCTGTGTGCCAGAAAACTCTGGAGAACAATTCACTGGCCCTTTGTGAGGAGTCGAGGCTGTATTCACCTTCCTTTCTGAAGTCTCCTGTCGGCCTCCGTAGTCCTTTCAGCTTTTAATCTAGATTTACTGGGATTTATAGTCCTCAAAGCCTTTTCAAACAGATATCGTACAATTCTCACATTACTGCAGTGAGTAGATTTTCCCCTGGTTTTATTGATGAAGAAACTGATACTCAGGCACTTTAAGGGCCTTGCACAAGGTCACCGAGTTACCAAGAGGAAACACCAACATGAAGCCACATGTTCCGACTTCACAGGTTGTGCTTCTCTAACATGGATTTGTCTGCCTGCACAGATATGGTAAAGTGAAAAGTTATTGGAATCATTTTGGATTACCTTTGTCGCAGTGCCTCTTTACTACTCGTGGATGTGTTGTTTACTCATTCATTCATTCATTCATTCATTCATTCAGTGAATACTTATTGAAATCCCTCTTATACCAGGAATGGTGCTAGATCCTAGTGATATAAGGACAAACAAAAGCTTCTATGAGCCCTACCCTCAGGTAGTAAAGGAGGCCAACATTACTCAAATAAGGCAATAAATTTTATATCATTACCATTGTAGCAAGAACTATGAAAGAGAGGTATATCAAATGTTCAAAGCCTATGATAAGGATATTTGATCACATCTGTGGAAGTCAAAGATTTCCCCTAAATAAAGGATAATTAAGCAAACAGTGAAAAGATAGGATGGTTCTAATAAGGCCAAAAGAATTGAAGGTGACGTTAGCTTTCCAGTCTGAGTAGCCAGCTTGTGCAAAGGCCCTGTGGCAGGAGGTAACATCCTATTCAAGAGGCCGGGAAAAAAGCAAGAATAATAAGACCATAGAGGACAGGTTGGGGAGCCCAGATCAGCGTCATATTAAAGTTCTGATCATCATTTGGACGAACTCCCTCAGAGTGCCCATTTACTATTAAAAACAAAACAAAACTATGTAGTGTTTAAATAGAGGAGCAATATGATCCAATTACCATTTTGGAAATAATTGTTTTACTGCAGTAGGGAGAGGGGGTTCGATACAGTAAGAATGGATGTGAGACCAACTAGGAGCTATGTCAGTAATCATGGCAGAGGAGGGGAGAAATGGATAGATGTAGGAGTTTGTTAGAAGGTAAAATCGGTAGGGTTGGTGGTGGGCTGGAAGAAGGAGTGAGCTTGTGGAAGTACAAAGGATGCCCCCTGGTTTTCTAGAGATGGAAGGCTAGTGGCTCACTCACTGAACCAGGAGCATTCTTTGGTATCTTTAGGTTGTAAGTCCACATTGTGTAATTAGCCGTACACATTTTGATCTTGACATGCCTTTGAGATACCAAGAGAAGCTGTCAAATAGCATTTACAAGTCTTGCCTGTTTAAATGAATAATCTAGAATGAAAATTTGTGAGGGATGCCTGGTAGCTGGAATCAGGCAAAGTCTATCTACCCATTCATGATATATGCTTTGGTTTAGTTATTTGTTAAGTGTGTGTGTGTGCGGGGGGGATATTCCTAATAATCTAATAAAGCAAAGTAATTGATTAAGTCAAATCAATGGGGTGGAAACAAAGACTTTCCCCACCGTAGAAGACTTCCTAATGAATACAGCGTAAAAGAAACTATTTTTAGGTTTGGGAACAAAACTCTTATTTTCTTAGTTAAGTGACCATAAATTTATCCTAACTCATACTTGATATTTAGGAAAAAGCATTAGCATTCACCTGGAGCAGGCAGCAAGTCCTTTGGGCTGCTGAGGCTGGGAACTGGGCTGAGGGTTCTGAAGTCTGCATTGTACGGAAGGGGCTTGTTGCTTGTTTGTTTATTGTGCATCTTCCTTACTTTATGTCTCCTCTTTGCCTGAAGCTACCATCAGGCATGAGGCTTGCAGTTGCTATTTTCTGGTGAAGGATATAGAAATAAACACGAGCTAAATGCACATTTGTGAGACATTGAGAAGGGAGGTGCTGCAACTCTGCATCTGATTTTACTTCAGTCCTTCCTTGCTTTCTCTCCTTGTGGCTTTTGCCTTACAGCTTTTGCTGCTGCCGTGGGGAGCTCTGCTCCATGTAACTATAAAAATTTGAGTCAATTGGAAAAACACACACACAGACACACACACACACACACACACACACACACAGTTACTCGGGGGCACAGATATATTTCCAGTTCTTCCACAAATTGTGATCGCTGAGTAAGTCACGTGTCACCTAATTCCATCATAAATTGCAAACAAAAGTTGGTTTAGGTATCCTCTAGAGTCATGTTTCTCAAGATGAGTCATTTAGACCAATCGCCCCCATCAATGTCCTAGCAGTGTAAGGGTGCTGGGGTGGAGCAAACATTTGACAAATGTATAAATGAGTAACAAGGAATCGCTGGTCTCCTTTTGAAGCTCTTCTGGGTCAGAAAACTCACTTCTTTTTCTTTTTCTTATTTTTTTATAATTCCATTTTAAGACTCCTCTCTTAACAAAATGTTCTTGTAGGAATTTTGAGTCTTATGCTCTGTAGTGAGAATTGGGCTGCTTTTGTTGTTTAGGATTCAAACAACAAAAGCAGCCCAATTCTCACTACAGAGCATTAGTCTTCTCTTTTTCCAAGATATCCTCTCTGACCATCCCCGCCCACCTTGTCCCAGAGCCCTTGGTTCAGAGCATCCATGCGGCAATTCATTCCTCTTCACCAACATAAACACGCACTTTATCCAAGAAACTTGCTGGACTCTCTGCCCGGGGAATCAGGGGCCCTTACTGGTGATTAAGAATATACAAATGAATGTAATAAAGTGCTCTTGGTCCAGGAGTGGAACAGTCCTCAAATAGTCAGGAGTTGATGAGAGATGCTACGCTAGAGATTCCTACCAAGTGCTCAGGGATGCTAGAAGAAGGGAAAGACTGATTGCCTAGGGAAGCAGGGAAGATGAGGGACACTTAAACTGATCCTGAATTTCTCTGTGCCTCAGCTTATGCATCTTAAATCAGAGATAATAATGGTATCTAATCCATAGGGCTCTTTGTGAGATTTAATTACATATAATATATAAATGTATAATTACATAATATATACTACCTATAATATTATGTATATTATATACATATTTAATTATATATACATAAGATATATACGTGTGCCTTTGGAAATACCTGTCAAATAGTCTATACTAATCCCTACTTGTTGTTATTAATGCTATCATTAGTAAATTGCTTCTTCATATTCTATGTCATTTTTTTGTTGATATGGATATCTTTCTCCTAATGGTTTGTAGAATACATTTCACTTACTTGTGTCTTATTACATGTTAATTATATGTCATCTGGAAAATAGAAAAAAGATAAATGAAAAAAAAAAGAACACCGGAGGGTCTATTCTTTGGACATTTGGAAGAATTTATCCATAAAATCATATGGGTATATTTTGAGGATAATTATTTGGTAACTTTTGATTTACTTATCAAATACTCTGTTTTTTCCTAATTCATTAATTTTTATTCTTCCTATTATTTCTATCTTGTGTTTTTTAGGAGTACTTTATTGTACTTAGTTTTTATTTTATTGAGTTTAATGACTTGTTCATGTATTTTATTCTTTGACTTTATTTAAGAATGAGAGCATTCAAATAATAAATTTGTGTCTGAGTAAGTTTTGGTCACAGTCCTTCAGTTTTGTGTTACAATATTCTCATTATTATTGCTTTTAAATTTAATATTCTGTAACTGCAATTCTGATTTCTCTTTTATTTTAAAAAGTTCTTTTAACAAGTGTTTATACATTTCAATTGCTCAAAGGTTTATTTGTACTTTTACTATTAATTGCTAGTTTTGTTGCATTATGGTGATAGAATATAAACGAAATATTTTCTGCCTTTTTAGAATTTATTGAAGTTTCACTATAATCAATACCAATCAGTTTCATTGTGGTCAATAACTGAATAGTTTCTGTCAGTTTTTTTAGTGCTTAAAAACTACATACTCTCTTTTATAAGATGGATATACATATATCTATCGAGTTAATACTTCCAAATTCTATTAATGAATCTTCTATGTCTCTAATTAATTCTAGCTGTCTTCCTGTCCACAACAGAGAGATTTGTTGAAATCTTCCTAATATATCTTATTTACTAATCAATGCTGTATTATTGACGATATTTTTGGAATTTTACGTATTTATAATAGATTTCTCTCTATAGATAAAATACCTCCTCTTTGCCCTATTTGACAGTTTTTTGACAGTATTTTGATAAGAATATATATATTTATTTATATGTGTACATATTGTTTGCATTTATTTCTCTTTTTTGATGCTTTTAAAAATATTTTGGACGTTTTATTCATAACATTTTCTGAACAGTTTTGGCTTTGGCATTTCTTTTATGTTCAGAATAAACTTGAATTTCGTCTTTTGATTCATTTGAAGAATTTAAAAATTAGGAGATATTAATTAACATTTATTGTCTTAACATGATTGTTCTTTTATTTTTTTGCCCTTTGATCTGTATTTCCCATAATTTAAAAATTTTTTTCTAATGGTGTTATAAGCCCTGCTTTTAAAATTTTACTAGTAGTTATCCTTAAGTTTTTATTTATTCTCAAAACAATAAATTTATTTACAATAAGAGAAAAAATCTTTAGACTTCCATTTATTAAGATAAGGAATGTACTAGAATCTTAATTCTTACAATGCCTTCTCTTTTCATATTCCAATATTTGTTGGGATATCTGGACTCAGATCTAGCTTATTATTAAATAATTTTCTGTATTATCCATCTTACATTTCAAAAATAATTTAGAACATTTAATTTTTGTGAACATATATAGAACCTACACAAATTAGACCATGTGTGTTTAAATAGATTTGGTATTCCATACAAGTCCTTGTCCAATACTCCTTAGCCATTTTTAAGTTCTTTATTTTAATTCATATTTCTGTTGATTAGGATACGTTAGAATTTTTTTTATTGGGGCGCCTGGGTGGCTCAGTCATTAAGCGTCTGCCTTCGGCTCAGGTCATGATCCCAGGGTCCTGGGATCGAGCCCTGAGTCGGGCTCCCCGCTCCGCGGGAAGCCTGCTTCTCCCTCTCCCACTCCCCCTGCTTGTGTTCCCTCTCTCGCTGTGTCTCTCTCTGTCAAATAAATAAATACAATCTTTAAAAAAAAAGATTTTTTTAAATTTTGAGGTAAGGTATATTAATGTTATGCTTTTTGGACACTTGCATATTTGAAAAGTAGCATGGCTATGACAGGTGTATTGAATCACCTAAGCTTTTATCTTCTAGAAGTCAGTGTTCTTGTGAGGTTGGAGCTCAATATGATTTTTGTTTCTTTGTGATAGTAGTAACAACAGTAATTTTTACTATGTATTAAGGACTCCATATACATATATTTCTATACAGAGATGCTATCATTTAATTCTGCCAACAAGTCTATTAGTTAATTGTTATTCTCATTAGGTCGATGAGAAAATGAGACTGAGCAATCGTGAAGTGAGAAAGTGGCAGAGTGATTTTTCTAATACCAAACCCTGAGCTCTTGATCCCTATTTTTATATTCTTTTATTTTGATACCTGCAAATATATAGGATTTTTTCTTTACTTCTGAAATGAAAGAAAAAAATCCATATCAGGTTTAGATGTTTATTTGTTCTTTTTTTTTTTTTTTTTACTGTTACATGGTATGCCTTTTTTATCTGAAAACTTGGCCTTTTTCCAGCTTAGAAAAGTGTCCCATTACAGCTTGATTGTTACTCTTGTTCATTTGTCCAGTTCCTTCCTAAGGAGTAGCAACTGCCCCCTTTGGTCTGAATCTTGGGAAGGTGTCCCTGTTTTATCATAAATGCCATTGATCAGGTTTTTTGTGGTATGGATCTGGTTGATTAAGGAGCTTCATTTTCACAGAATTAATGACAGGGAATGAGTCTTCTGATGTCCAGGAAAGACTGCTTCGCTGGGAGAAAATGTACAGACTTTCTGTGGTCACTAAGGAAGAACTTGACCTCTCTGAGCCTTGCTAACCTCATTTCGAAATGAGGTTACCGCCTCATAAGGTAAAGAGAAATAAGACATGTGCGTGTGCTGCGGAAGTTGAAAAGTACATTTTAAACAATCAAGATTTTGAAGATTATTTTTAGTGCTATATCTGGGACAGTGATCAACGCATATAAAATATCATTGCCGAACACAAACTAGTCTAAAAAAATAGTCTAGGACTGTTATTTTATTAATGAGAAAACATGGGTCCAAGAATTTATTTATTTTTTTCTTCTTTTTTTTAAAGAGTTTATTTACTTATTTTGACAGAGAGACAGCGAGAGAGGGAACACAAGCAGGGGGAGTGGGAGAGGGAGAAGCAGGCTTCCTGCCGAGCAGGGAGCCCAATGCGGGGCTCGATCCCAGGACCCTGGGATCATGACCTGAGCCTAAGGCAGACACTTAATGACTGAGCCACCCAGGTGCCCCGGGTCCAAGAATTTAAGTGACTTGATCACCAAGTCCCAATTAGTAGATCTGAAGCTATACCGTGCAAGCCTCCAGCAAAGAGATTTGCGTTATTTTTATTTGTGCTTGAGACACATTTTTTTCAATCAGGAAAACCGTGGTAAAAGCTAGGTTATTTACTATAAAGGCCCTTCAAGGCTTTGCGGTGACATTTTTCATAAGCGGATGTCTCAGGGAGTTAATTTGGGGTGTAGGCAGTGAGCCAGCTTGGCCAAATGCTACAGGCCTTTTCCTTGGTTACTGTTTGGTTCTTGCTGCGTGATAAAGATGGCTTCCCCAGGGAAAGTGTAGTCTGCATAGCTAAGTGGGTTCCCTAACTTTTTCCTGGGATACTCCTTTTAAAGCAAAACTTGAAAGAAAGAAACTGAAAAAGCAAAACTCTACTTCATTAAAGCAATAATCGAGAAACACAATTTTAATAATATTCTAAGATTGCTCAAATATTAAACTACCATTATATGAAGAGATTCATATCCAACACAAGTGAAGGATAGTAAACGAGAGCAAACCTCCCATTTAAAAAAAAAAAATCTTTCCTTCTTGACAAAACCCCCAGATGTGCACCAAGTGATCAGTGTTTCCATTAAAAGTTCAAAAGATGGAATCCAGATGTTTCTCTCAGCTCTGCGTCCTTTGACCCCTGATGCATTTACTTGCTCTTGGAAGTTTTGGTCACATGACTCCCTGAACTTTATGCTCTACCTAAATAGTTCTGAAATTTACTCTATGATAATGGAGCATAGAGTTGTTTGGGTTGGGGATCAATTTCATGTCTATGAAGTGCTGCTGAAACTTTAAAGTTTTCCCTTTTCCTTTTAGTTCTTTTTGAAAAAATGTCTGTGTTTAAGTCACGTTATCATTTTCTATCTGGAATTTTAAGTGCTAAACATTTTAAATGCCAAATGTTTGACCTACATTGGTAATAGAGGGTTGAAACAGATAAAGCTACTAATAGAATATAAATTATCTTTCTAAGTATTGCAAATAGAGCATTAATAGACATCACTGTAATGAGATGGACAAAATGTTCTAAGAAACAAATTGTGTTAAAACATATTTCTTGGCTTTCAGTAACCAATCAAAACACCATCTACACTCATACAACACAGCAACAAAAATTGCTTTGAGGAAGATAGAGCCTTCTATCCTGGACACAAATGTTAGCTCTTAGCCATAGGATGGCAACAGAATCTTTAGGGAATTTAAAACAAAAGTGTGTGGAAAGATACACATTTATAGTGGTAAGGATTAGCTGTGGAAAGTAAGTAAGGTTCTATTTGTTGGAAGACAGATGCTTAACTGACTGAGCCACCCCGGCCCCCTTGACTTAGCTTTAAACTGCTTTTCAACTCTGGCTTCTACCTGCCTAAGACTGAAAGCCTGCAGTGGAAAGGCAGTGTGGGGGCAGTTTGTCTCTCTGCTGTCTGTCCTGCCACAGCTCACCTTCCCCCACCCTCCAACTGTGGTTTTTCTCTCTATCCAAGTGTTGAAGGTGGGGGGACAGAGAATATGGAGAGGTAAGGGGTAGGACAGATGTCACTCAGTTGGGAAGTATCATGCCCTCTGGACCTGGAAGATTGTTAAACTGATTCTTTCCCTTGGGGGCACTTTCTTGCCATAACACCAACCCTCCCTCCCATGTATCCCTTATATGATCCATGGGAAACACCCTCACATCTTGTCCTGACAACTCAGGGTGTGTGGGCTACTCTTTTCTCTCTTACCATCAAAACAGGCAGCCAACCTTCCCCAGAGTTCTAGGTTCCTGAGACTGGAGTCAGACCCTGGTTCACTATCCCAAGAATTAGGCACTAGTCTGGGGACACAGGACAAGTTCTAAGTAGTTTCCTACACACCCTCCTCGTTCACCACACCCACCCCCCCAACCATTTGGTTTGTATGAGGAGGAGCATCCCAACCCCCTCATCCATGGAGAGAGAAGGAGAAATGACAACACAGGAAACTCCTTCAAAAAAAAAAAAAAATCCTCCCCTTTCTTCACAAAAATTCTCTTTCACCTGTGTTCCCTTTTATCTCCAAATGGTCAATGTCCTGGAGCAGTTTCTGGGGTTATCTTTATATGTCTGCACATGATTTGGGGCACACTTCTTACTTTTCTGTCTAATCTCTTCTATCTTATCTAATACGTATCTCAGCGAAGATCAAGGCAGGGAGAGTCCAGTCTAGCCTCCTTTCCAGGCACATCTGGGTTATGGGAAATGAGTGATTAAAGTTTGCTGATATAGAAGAGAGATTCTTCTTCTTAAATAAAGTGTATGTGCTATCCATGTGGTCCTGTCTCTTTACATAGCACCCCTTGAAAGTCATATTCTACCATACATTTAGTTTATTCCTTTATCTCAAGTACGAAGAGTCAATTTCTTGAACTCTTGTAACAGTGGAGCCTAAGGGGATATGGTTTCTAGGCATGAACTTTAAGCTCACTGCTGCCTTGGGTAACCCAGATTGCCTCTCTCCAGTATGTTCTGTGGCTACCTCAGAATGTCCCCTGGAGTTAGCAGATTAATTGCCAATGAATGGCCAAACCCCAACAAATGTCAGAAGAGAGAAAAAGAATGAAATCTAGACTGAAGTGGCCATGGAAAGCTTTGCTCAGATGAGGCAACCTTTTTAAATCACATTTATAGCTCCAGGTGATGAGTTTCAAACAATTAACAACTCTCCTAGAAGGTCTAAGCTAGTGCCCGACCATATCCATGCAACCAAGACAGTAATGATTGACTCTAGAATCAATGGTCGCTTAAGGCCTAAAATAAGCCCAGTGCTTAGATTCTTATGTGGAAAAATATTATGATGTGGATTTCAAATTTTACACTCTCCCTGGTGCCTACCATGCAGGGGCACAAAGACTAACCAGTGCAATTCACAAATACTTATTCAATGGGTGTTGATGGCTACAGAAGATCGAATCACTTGTCAATTTTATAAATTTATAAACTATTTTAACACTCCACAGTTACTTTTATTAAGGCTAGCAAATGGACACATCAGGCCTCACTGTCTTTCCCATAAGAAGCCGTGTAAATTAATTGGTCCCAGCTTGCACTGCTGTTGTCGAATCAACACAGTCTGGCCGCCTTCTGTGAAATGCCAGCTAATGGATCAAAGCCTCTGGAGAATGACCCCTATTTTCCCCCAAATATATGTGGTTTTCTGGAAATCCATATCTTCTGCCTCTTGAAATGTCTGTGGGTAATTGTGAGAAGACAGTTCCCATCATTTTTACCTGAGCCCATCTCGTTTCTAATTTGCAGCCCAACAAACCATCTGAGTATCTCACACCCATAAATTGATGTGTTTAGTGGGTCATCCAAGTTTCTGCCCAGTCACGCGGGCTCTAACTCTCACTAACCTACCTCCACTTCCAGTTCTATCTGAAGTGGGGTAGGACTGGTGCTTTGGTGCTGGGCTCTACTCCTCACCATGGTTGGTCCACCTGGAGACCTTGCATCGTAGGAGAAGATGCTAAGATAGGGAGCACAGGTTAGACATCACAGCTGTGTGTGCTCTGAATTGATACTAATTATTTAAAAATTAGATCAATATTTTAATGTGGTAAATATACAAAACGTACTATTTAGTGTTATAACTATCTGTAAGTGTCCAGTTCAGTGCTATTAAGTACATTTACAATGTTGTAAAACCATCACCACCCAAAACTTTTTCATCATCCCTGAGAACACTCTTACCATGAAACAATAACGTTCCTTCCCCCCAATAAGATGAATATTATTAACAACGAAAGATACCCAAGGGCTGTAGAGGTGACTGAGTCACAGTCCTCTTAGCACTGCTTAGGAATTTCCACGGAAGAAAGACAAGTGGATGAGAAGGAAACAATAGTCCAAAAGTCCCCCATGGTTTCTCCTGCAGTGTGTAAAGGAAGGGTGGGGGTCACGTGCCTTCAGCCTTCAAATTTCTCTTGTTTGGATTCGTTTGCTTTTTATTTTTTCCTTCATGTTTAGGCAAATCAAGTATGAGCGAAGACCAGAGGGAGCCACCACGGGGACCCTGACATGGAGGAGAAAGTGGCCGTTCTCAAGGAAAGCTACAAAATATTATACTTGAACAGGCAGGATTCTCCAAAGACCCAGGCTCAGAGTAAGGAGGCAGGATGACAAGTCAGGAAGGTCCAGCGCTGGCCTGCACCCCTTCCTCTGTCTCTCAGGAAAGACCCTCCCACAAGCACTGCTGTGCAAAGAGACAATTCATTTTAATGGGCTGAGTAGCTCCAGGGGGACAACATAAGCAAATCAGCTCCATGTCCCACAGTAAATCGTCTCTAGCTGAATGATGTCTGGTTCCTTTCTGGAAGGAATGTTCTTCACTGAGTTACAGTTTGCCAGGGGTCAAATATGACAGAAATGAAGTGTTGCTAATAGTGATTGAAAAGGATTCCTACTGTTTGTGGCCAGTGCTGGGTAGTAGAAGGGCCAAATTTGTGAGCCAGAAAACAGCAGGATCCAGTAAACTTTCCCCAAGACTTACTAAACTTTGAGTCACCTCTGCTCCCCCAGCCATTCTGTCAGCCCTGTTTGGGGGAAACTGATATTATAATTACTAATCTCAGCAAGGGCCTAATGTGCAGTCTGAAGCTTTTTCGGCCTTTGGTGCAATTAGGGCGGGAGGGCAAGGCCAGCAGACACTGGCGGGCTCCACCCCCCACCCCCATTTGCAAATCACCCTGCTTGGGTTTCATCCACACCCTCACGTCCTATGTAGACAGGTAGCTGAGCAGTGCCTGGCTCCGGGCCTCCAGTGAGGGGAAATCATTCCTGCCTAAACTGGCTGGGAGCTATTAAAGGTTTAAATGTCACCTCAAAAGAACTCTTTGCTAACCTTTAAGTGGTGGCGTCTTGAGGGCTGTTTCAGGCAGGATTTGCCCCCTCCCGGGGAGTCTGGAGAGCTGAGAACATTTGTATGCGTTGTTTCCCCACACCCTCCCTTTCTTTTGCTCCTTTCAGGGAATTATCACTGTCCTTTCAAAGGGGGAGTTTGTGGGACAACTGGCACCTGCTGGCCTGAGCTTCCCAGTGAAGGCTCACTTGGCTGAGTGTATAATTTCATTTAATCCTAAATAGCCCCCTTTACCTATTGTCGACAAATTCCCTTTAATCCTAACCACCATTTAGGAGAATATTTACTATCAAAAGGAGACAAATCACTATTTAAATGTGGATTTACTCAAGTCTGAAACTATGACAGTGACATATGGTAAAATGATAATATGTAAATAAAAACTGGAGACAGATTTATCCCCCCAAGAAAGCTGGGCAGAGCGGTGGATTAAAGTCATATGTGATCTACTTTGAGTGGCCTCAATTCAGACCCGGCGTTCAGTTATGACCAGCATTGCCATTCATTCTGCTTACTCCAATTCATTTGGTTCTAGTTCTCAATGACCCTCTGTTACCAGGCATACACCTCTGATAAGTAGGTCTTGATGTTTACAGCACTTTGGAGTAGAATAAATGCAAACCGCGCATTATTTATGGGTGTGCACTCTTCTCTTAAGGGGCATTTGTCAGGAGGGTGAATAAAGGTAGAATAAGTAGATGTGTGTTAGCTCAGACAGCCTGGTTTCCAGAAGCTAACTAGAAAAAAAAGAGCTAAATAAAATACCACCCAAAAGACAACAGCTTTCAGTTATTGCCCATGATCCTGAATTCCTCCCAATGAGTTGAAAGGAAATCTATACCAGATGGCATTTTTCTGAATCAGCCAAGTGCAACCAGTCATTCCTGACTCTTTGTGATGGGCAGCAGTGCCAAAGACGAGCTGGCCCTCCGCTTCCTCAGCTCACATCGAAAGCAACATTGCTTTCTAGGGATGAGTTTCTTAATTGCATTGAAATGTAATTAGAATAGTTAGAAAGGGAGGGCTTTTTTTTTTTTTTTTCAAAAAAAAAAAAGCAGAAATCAAGCAAATTGTCCTGCGTCCTTTGGCAACAGTGGACTAAGGAGCCTAAGCCAGAACTGGAAAAATAATGAACACATATCACATCACCTATACACATGGAGATAATCTTCTCAACTGAGACTATCAAAAAAACGTGTAAAATCAGTAACTATTCCTCAATGCATGGGATGTGGGGCATAAAAATCATTGTATTGTAATGCAACAGTCAAATAAATTTGAGCCCTCTAATATACTGCAATGAAGAGCTGGCCCATATTAACCATATTTCTCCCCCAAATCACCTTATCCCAAGACACCAAGTCTGAGAATGAAGACAAATACATCTCTTTTGAAAATCCAGGAATAGATTTGACATGTCTACCTTGGAAAGTACAATACCTGATCCTTTTTTTTTTTTTTTTGAGAAAATTGTTGCCTGTACAAAACTCATAGAATCGGATCCATTCACAAGTGATTATGGGGAAGTCAAGAGAAAGATATTGTTCATATGATTCCTCATGCTCAGGAAAATATATTCATGAGGAAGAATTAAACAACGAGTGAATTTATTCAACTAACTGCTCTTTGAACATATTTTCTCACCATATAGTGTCATTTTACGTTGGTTTCTCTCTTGGCAGCTAAAGTGGATCCTATTTTAAGCTGGTGAAGATCTAGGACTTTTTGGGGTAATAAAGGGCAGAGAATTGTTTTCCAGAGATCAATCATTGATTTGGAGAAGAGATAGGAAAAGATAGGGATGAGGGGGACAAGAAAGGGATAATAAAATGTGATTGATTACGAATGATGGACTAGATTTCAGGCTATGAAACTCCTCCTTAACAGGTTACTTAAAGACAACCACATCCCAAATCACTTAGGTTAGACCAAATCTTAGGCAATGCAAATCCATCACCGTTTGTTTGACAGAAAGTAGAACACCAACTCAATCCCAGAAGAAACTTGACCGATGGATGAGCACAAACGTCCACAGTTCACTAAAGATACTTGTGTTTAACCAAATATAGGTATCCAGAGGTTGACGGCTGAGGTAGCTAGAGTCATCCCGATGGTTACAACAAAGCAATCTATCAACTCCAACTTGGGCCCTGAGTGCCTTAGTGGGCTTGGGGTCCTGTTCTTGTACGGTTGCCTCTACAAGACATAAACATCTCACTTTATTACTTAATGGTATTTTTTTTTTTTAAGGTTCAATTGCAATTTGAGTTACTTCACGATAATTTAATTTACTCATGAGCTTGACAATGTATTCATCAGATGACCAAGGACAGAGTATTAGAAGAGTTCATATTTGCAACTCATGTCTGCTTAACCAACCATGCATGCCTCAACAACCTTCAAACTGGTTGACACTTACAGAAAATGAATCTTACACGGAAATATATTAAGAAAAAGTTTAGAACCCAGGCCATCTGTGATGATGACATAGTAGGAGCCACAAGAGTCATCTTCATTTTGGACCGGGTGTAATATAAATTTTGGTTAGAACATTTTGCTTGCATCTTCTGGACTCCAGGTTCAGGGGGCAGAATGGGATTAATGGCACCATTAAAGTTAAATGAGCATCTTGAAGTTCAAGCTTCACCCCTAATAAAGTAGCTGAGAGGATCTCTTCCCTCAGTTGCCACTGAGAATCAACAACAACTGATGGTCATAAGTTAACAAGCTAATATTTCATCCATGGATACCAGAGCGTTAATGGCTAAATATGCCAGTTGAGGGAAGGAGCACATGTGCAGCTATTTGCCCGACACAACTTCTGCTGTCATGGCCTATTAAAACCAGTTTACATGTGCATGTCGAATTTGATGAATATGTATGTGACCCTTTTCAGAGCCATCACTCATTGGGCTATGGCCCCCATGGCAGGAAAAACAGCACCTCTCATTAAACACAGCATGAGTTACAGGCATGTTATGTTAATATTTCTTCAGAACTTTAGGGGGTTTTCTTCTTGTTCTAATAAATCCTGTGAAGAAAATAATTTAAAAGTATAATTGATTAAAAAAAAAAAAAACCTTTTTCTCATTTTCCCCTTAACTATTTTATTTGGTGTGTGAGTTCTGGAAGGCTCTTTCCTCAGGAAGTTGTAGGACAAGCTTATGAATTGTGCTTTGTATCACTCATTTGGGACTCCTGAGGCAAGCCCCCTCCTCAGTTGGAAGTTCAGAAAAGGCTAAACAAGAGACCTCCCTGCCTGGAACTCTAAAACTCATGAAAGGCAGGGCTGTCTCTGAACTTTTGCAACATAATGGATCATCTGTTAGCTCACGGTTCTTACCCATGGGTCTGGCTCCTAGTCAGTGTGCAAACAATGATAACTACCCTGATTGCTATTATTGTTACTATTACTATTTAAGTCACAGAGCTAAAACAGTCTTTGTGGGGGGAAAGATAAGAGCTTTTCTAAGCTTTCTTTTCAAAATATGTAGGGTGAAAAAGCATAATAGAGCTCATCTTAAGTCAGTGCTTATAAGAGATTAAAGCAGTAATTCCACAGGTTATGTTAAAATACCTGGGAGGCTAAACACAGGTCCAATCTACTCATACAGCCTCCCTACTCCCACTTTTGGCAAGGCCTCTGTTATGACCCCTTTCCCACCCCGCCCTGCTCCACTGGCCCTTCCACGGTGTCTGGCCAACTCTGTTATAAGGTGTTGGAGAGCAGGGATGATGGTTGGTACTCTTCTGCAGCATCTCAAAATGTCTAGCTCAGTGTCTGACATACGGATGTTAATAGGCCCCCCAAATTTCTCTCCTAATTACTGACACAGTACTTTGCAGATATAGTATCTAGAGAAGAGTGACCCAAAGGGATGGGCAAGGGATTCTAGGGAGGAGGAAAAAAAAAGACCCATCAATTCACTGGGAAGCCAGCTGGAAGGTGGCAGAAAGTCCTACAGAGACTACTTACTTGGACTATGAGACGATGTATGTTACGTGTTTGGTGCAGTGCTTTCTGGACAGTAAGTGCTCCCCAGATGTTGGATAATGCTCTGACCTCACCATTTTGAAGGGATATTAGTTGTTCTCAGAAGGACAATCAGAAACTTGGAGACTACTTGGAGAGCCACTACAGTACAGGAACACTGACTTAGGAACCAGGAGTTGGGGTTCTACTCTTAACTCTTCTTTTGTCTGGCTGGGAGACCATAGAACATGTTCATTTTGAACCTCAATTTCCTCATTTGCAAAAAAAAAAATGCCAACGTCCTTAAGATCCAGAATTTTCTCCACACAGAACTTCACTCCACCTACAAAGCATTGGCCTGGGTTTCAGCTACTGTTGTATATCTGAGGATGAGAAAAGATCATTTCTCCCTTAGCCTTTAATCATAGGTCTACTCTATCTGTGAAGGGAGATGGCTATTCTCAAACAAGATTACAGAGCCACTCACATTTCTTTCCTCCCTTCAGTCCTGCCATCAGAGAGTTTAGAATCTGGAGCTAACCTCCTCAGTGTGCCATCTGATGATCAAGTCAAATCTCCAGGCAGTGCTGAGAAGCCCTTTTAAAACTTCTCATTGTGATCACAGGTCTTCAGACTGACTCCTATGGGTTGGAAAACCAAACTGTACCAGAAGTCAGAAAGTGCATTTGCCAAAGTGACAGCTGCCAGATATCATGGAGAAGTTACCATTGGTCAGGCCCTGTTCTAAGTGCTTTCTATTTTTGTATTTTATTTACTCACCCAATCTGACCAACTACATTATGAGGTAAATTCTGTCATGATTATGTTTTCTTTACAGAAAGAGAACTCAGACGGAAAGGAATTAAAAAGTTGCCCAAGTTCATAGAGAGCTGGTGAGGGAGGGATGCTAGATTCAGACTCAGGCAGTCTGGCTCCAGAGTTTAGGTTTTTTTGCCATTCTGTCAGAGCCTGTGTCAAACGTTTCCTCACAGGCGGACACCCCCTCAGGATAATAGATTTGGAGGCAGATGGAGCAATGTCCTCTATAAAAGAAAACCACAAACTCAAAGGAGAACAAGTAACAAAACAGACTTAGTTGCTCATCAGAGAAATCTTTTTCCAGCTCCAGCCCTGCTGTGGATGCCAGGTTTATGATGTGGGCACTGGTGAAGAGTAACTAGAAATTTCAGGAACGCTCAACCTCTGTGCGTGAGGCCAGTCTCACCGGGGCCTGCCTCTCCAGCCTGAGGTAGGAACCTGAAGACACCATTGGGAGAGCTTAGGTAGAATGCTCTCTCACAGGATTCACGCCATTACTCTTCTATCACTTGAGAGGCCCCCAGCTGGCTGAGCAGCAGGCTCGATAGCCAGAGCCATCTCCACCTCTCTCTATAAATCTAGCACTGGAGCTGCCAACAGACGGTGTTGGATAAAGTCTGTTTTGCTCCCTGCCAACCAAATGGCCCCACAGCATAAGGTTCCAAGTTTTCTCAGTCTCATAAAACTTGGCTGAATAAGGCAGTGGTGCCATGAAATTTGCATTTATCTTGTGCACCTGACACTTCCCATCATGATGATGGAGTGCTTCCCTCATGTTGGAGGGCTCTTGGCTCTTAGGGAGGACAGGAAAGCAGGGTGGAGGTTGGTTGTGGGGCAGGCTAATCAAAGCCAGGAAGAAGAGTAAATCCATAGGCATGAGGGATGGGAAACAAGGTATGGGAGGAATGGAGGGCTGGGGGCTGGGGGAGCACTGTGACTTAAGATAAAAGAGCATTCCAGAGCCCCTTGTGCATTCAGGCCATCCATCATCTGTGCTTTTCAGGGACAGCCTTTCTGTTGACCTCTAGGCCCTGGCAGGCAGCACCCTTCTAGCTGCCCCAGGGAAGCTGATCCCCTCTTTCATAGGCCACAATTGTTTGCATGCTTAGAGCAAGCCTGCAGAAAAATTAACCTATAGGCTCTACAGGTTGGGGTAATAATATAGTTTTGTTGAATTTTGTGTTAGGACTTTTTGGATGGGGGAGGAGGTGGGGAAGCTGTTAAGAGTTTCAGCAGAGTGTGAGAAAAAAAGAAGAAAGAAAACTTGTACTCAAATGAAAGTTCCCTTATCTGCCTCTTTGTTCATCTTGTTTAAAAGTTCTCAACCTTATTCCAGAAAAAAAAAAAAAAAAAAGCATAGTAATTAAAGAGTTTGGACCCTGGAGCAGAGGGTTGAGATTCAAATCCTAGATCAACGGTTTACTGGTGCCAAGATTCTGAGTCTTTCTTTGCCTCTATTTCCTCATTTATAAAATAGGGACAGAGGAAGTATTTCATGTAGCTATTTTCAGGTTAAATGAGACGATGTATGTTACATGTTTGTTGCAGTGCTTTGTGGACAGTCAGTGCTCCCCAGATGTTGGATAATGCTTTGACCTCAACACTTTGAAGGGATATTAGCTGTTCTTAGAAGGACAATCAGAAACCATGAATCCCAGGGCTCTCAGGCATTCAGTTATAACCATGCCATGAAAATCAGTGCCTGATGTATGTCTACTTTTCAATGTCTTAGTAATGTTTTTGTTTTTTTTTTTACCTCTGAATAACTACGGGTTGGTACCACCTTTTTAAAATTATATATTTTTTTCTGTAGCTCTTCTGTTGCTTTATGTCTATTAGTCACAGTTTTTCTAATTAGATCTGAACTTTTGGGATCAAAAGTCATGACTGCCTTCATTCCTTGACTCCTTCTTAGAGACAAAATATGAAGCAGGCATTTATGATATTTCTCTTGAGTAAAAGGTCTGGCTTATATTCCCCCTGTATTGCTTCATGGATGGTGGGCTTGAACATTACTGTGTGCTTGGCAATCCAGGGCCATACCATATTCCTTCCTGCAGTCAGTGAAAGCCTGGTGACTATTCTTGGACCACCACTATCTTGATCCAATCCACCATTCCAAATGGTCCTCCACTGAGTTGTTGCTCCTACCTCCTCTGGAATTTGAGAACTTCTCCTTAAATATTGCAGGATACATCACATCAAAGAGAGCATGACCAAATGGGAGCATCATTCATCATAGTTGACAACAGAAGTGGGGAGAGGGTGATATGAGAATCCCTAAAAGGCGAATACTGGTTAATGGCAAAGCTTCTGTCCTCCTGGATTTTAGTAGCAGAAGCAGAGAAAAGTTCTTCCTTCTGGTGATAAAGCCCAAGTTAAAATGTCAAAAATGAACTGTGAAAGCCCATCTTTTTATTGAATCATTAACTCATTTATTCACTTTTCTACCAAATATTTATTACATGCCTATTTGTGTTACACACGATTCTGTTTAATTTTTTAAACTGCTTACATCTTTCAGGAAGATAGATAGGTAGATACATAGATGATAGATTTTACAAACTATGAGCTGGTTTGATGAATACAAATAAATAAACAAGTTAATGAATTAATTAATTATTTAAAAAGCTGTCTTTGTTGGATAGTCATGAGGTCTAAGTTCCAAATATTTTGTGTGATATGGGGACAAAAATGGCAAGCAAATCTGTTCTGAAATATAAGTGCTAACAATTAATTTTCCTATTTCTTCACTGTTTAGAAGAGTCTTATTTTTAGGGGCGCCTGGGTGGCTCAGTTAGTTAAGCATCTGCTTTTGCCTCAGGTCATGATCCTGGGATCCTGGGATCAAGCTTCGCATTAGGCTCCCTGCTCAGCAGGGACTCTGCTTCTCCCTCTCCCTCTGAAACTCCCCCCCTGCTTGTGCTGTCTCGCTTTCTCTCTCTCTCGAATAAATAAAAAAAAATTTTTTTTAAGAAGGGTCTTATTTTCAAGAAGAATAAAAAAGGATGCTGACAATATCAGAAAGAGAATCAACAAAACTTGCCAGGGAGACTGCAGTGATGAAAGACAAAAATCAGCTATTTCTTTGGAAGTCAGAAACCACCTAGTTTATACCATGAGCTGATGCAGACATAAGAAACAATTAGTGATAAAATACACAGCTGAGGAAAGTCCTCATGTTTCAGGTTTCAAAGTTATTTCCAAAGTAGTCTTTGCACCACAAATGTAATTTTGAAGTGACATATATGTACCAGCAAAAACTAAGGCAACATCAATGACATTTTCAGTCTAGAAATACATGTGTAGGTTCTTATGTATAGATGTTATGTATATATACCTATGTATATTCATATGTAGGTAAATTAAACACATACATTAATGCTAAAGTTAAGTGATAAATAATATCAAGATAGTTAATGTTATTACTTCAATTTTTAAACCTTTCTTATTTCAAATCTAGAGCATAAATTATGATTACAATAAAAGATAAATTTTATATTGGATTTTTTAATTTAAATTCAATTAGCCAACATATAGTATACTGGCTTTAAAAAACTGTCATTTAATGGGGTGCCTGGGTGGCTCAGTTGTTAATTATCTGCCTTCCGCTCAGGTCATGATCCCAGGGTCCTGGGATCAAGCCCTGCATCGGGTTCCCTGCTTAGCGGGAAGTCTGCTTCTCCCTCTCCCACTCCCCCTGCTTGTGTTCCTGCTCTCACTCTCTCTCTCTCTTTCAAATAAATAAACAAAATCTTAAAAAAATAAAAATAAATAAAAAACTGTCATTTAAGATATGTCTTTGTGGGTAAAGCTAGAAGAGTTATCAGTTATTTGCCAATCATCTCTTGAAAATAAACACTTTGTTGCAGCTCTCATGAATTAGACCAATTTCAAACAAAAACCTGTTAGAAGATACAATGATAATGATGAAATGTATGGTGATTAACATAACAATAAAACAATTTAAAGGAAAAAAAAAGAAGATACAGTGGAAGAATGGGGTGCCTGGGTGGCTCAGCTGGTTAAAACGTCCGACTCTTGATTTTGGCTCAGGTCATGATCTCAGGGTTGTGAGATTGAGCCCCCCATTGGGCTCTATGCTGGGTGTGAAACCTGCTTAAGATTGTCTCTCTCCCTCTCCCTGTCCCCACTCCCCCTGCCTCTTTCTCTCTCTCTCTCCCCCTCTTTAAAAAAAAAAAAAGATACAATGAAAGAAAATATCCATTTATAAGAGTAATGTATAAAATACCAAGGAATAAAGATAACAAGAAAGGATCCAGTCTTATATGAAGACACATTTTAAATATTACTAACAGTCTCAATGGAAGACATGAACAAACAAAAAGGTATAGCATATTCTTGAACAGAAAGACTCAACATCCTAAACATGTAAATTTTCTCTAATTTCTAAATCTAAATGAAACAACGTTTTGTTTTAATCTAATAAGCTGACTCTAAAGTTCATGTGAAGAAAGAACAAACAAGAGTAACAATGAAACTATGAGAAAGAAGAACCATGAAGGTAGACTAGCCCTACCAGATGTTAAAACAAACTAAAAAATCATAATAGTGTGATGGTGGAGTACAATTAGACAGACAAACCAGTGAGACAAATAGGAAGTCCAGTAAAAAGTCCAAATATTTATAGAATTTAATATCTGATTAAAGGTAGCATCTTAAATCAGTGAGGAAAAGAAGGATTATACAATAAATGACATGAGGTCAATTGGAAAGTCAAATGAGAAAAATAACCTATACCTATACCTCACACTCTACACCCAAATGAATTCCAAATGGATTGAAGATTTAAATGATAATAAGCCATAAAAGTTCTGGAAAGAAATATAGGGAAATCCCTTTATAATCTCAAAATAGAGAAGCCATATATAACTATGATTCAAAATCCAAAACCATAAAAGATATTGACAGTTTGGGTTATGTAATCTACAAAGAAATTGCCTTAGGAATAAATACTTAGGATCAAATTTAACAAAGGAAGTGCAGCAAGACTTATGTACTAAACCCCAGAAAACATTAGTAAAAAAAAAAAAATTAAAGAAGACCTACATAAATGGAAAGATACCTTGTATTTTTGGATTGGAGAGCTTAATATTGTTAAGTTGGCAATGTTCCTCCAAATGATCTACAGCTACAATAGAATCCCTTTTTTTGCAGAAATGGAAAAGGCAATCCTCAAATTCATATGGGAATCACAAGGGGCCCTGAATAGCCAAAACAATATTGAAAAATAAGATCAAAGTTGGAGGACTTGTACCTCTCGATTTCAACACCTAATACAAAGCTACAATAATCAAAACAGTGTGGTTCTGCAGAATTACAGAAAATATTCGCACACATGAAGAACTCTTACAACTCAGCAGCAAAAAGACAAACAACCTAAGAAAAATGCCCAAGGGACTTGAATAGGCATTTCTTCAAAAAAGATACATTAAGTAACAAAAAAGCACAAAAAAAGATGCTCAACATCATTAGTCATTAGGGAAATACAAATCAAAACCATAATAAAATACTACTCCATACCCACTAGCATGGCTATAAAAAACAAACCAAACAGAAAAATGGAAAATAAGAAGTGTTAGTGAGGATATGGAGAAATTAAAACTGCCATGCATTGCTGGTGGGAGTGTAAAAATGTGGAAAACAGCTTGACAGTTCCTCAAATACTTAAACATATCATTACCATATGATCCAACTAGAATGTCCATCCATGAATTAATGCGTAACAAAATTTTGTATATACATACAATGGACTATTCCTCAGCCACAAAAAGGAATGAAGTACTGATACTACAAAACGGATGAACCTCACAGACATTATGCTAATTTAAAAATAAAGAAAAAAATTATGCTAATGAAAAGAATTCAGACACAACCGTTATATTTTGTAGGATTCCATTTATGTGAAGTGCCTAGAAAAGATAAATCTAAAGAGACAGAAAGCAGATTTGGGGTCGCGAGGGACCCGAAGGACAGGGAGAAGGAGGTGATTACGTAATGAGTATGGGGTTTATCTTTTGAGCTGATAAAAATGTTTGGAACTAAATAGAGGTGGTGGTTGCACAGCATGGTGTTGTGCACTTTAAAATGGTTTAATGTTATCCAAATTCTTCTTCAACAACAAAATAAAATTAGTATAAATTATGATACAGTAATGTATCAATATCGGTTCATTAATTGTGATAAATGTGCCATAACAATGTAAGATAATAATAAGGGAAACTGGATGTGAGGTGTATGGGAATTCTATAACTATCTAAATTAAAGAGTTAAATTTAAAAAAGAAAAAAAAACGAAACTAAAAGACAGATGACAAACTCAGAAAAAAATGTCTGCAACTCATGTAATCAACAAAGAATTAATTTTCCTAATTTTAAGGGCTCCTAAAAATTAGGAGAATGTCCACACATCCAATAGGAAAATGGCAAAAGGAAAATTGATCAAAAGTAAAACAGAAAGTTCCTCCACAGTTAAACACAAATATCTCTTAAACACCTGAAGAGACATTTAACTTCTCTCATAAAAAGAAAAATACACATTAAAAACTATCCTGTTGTAACGTTTTACACACCAGAAGACAGAAATTAAAAAGTTTGACAACATACTCTTTATTAAGACTGTGTAGAAACACGATGGTATGTTTGTAAACTGGTATAACTCAATGGAGGATAATTTCTCAGTATCTATCAAAATTACAAATGAATATACCACTGACCCAGAAATTTCACTTACAGTAATCTACCTTACAGATATTCTTACATACATAAGATATGACATATGCACAAGTTTATTCATTTCAGTGGTGTTCTTAATAGCAAAAGACTACAAAAAAACCGTCAATATGGGCTGGACAAATATTATTCATCCATTACATGGATGTAAATGACATACTATGCAGCTTTAAGAAACAATGAAGCAATTCTCTATGTACCAGCATAAAAAGATTCCAAAATGTATTGTTAAGTGAAAACAGTAGAACAGTATGTATGAATGTTATTTTTTTCTGTAAAAAAAAAATATAGAAAACTACCTATATACTACAACTATATATTTGTATTTATTTGTACATGGATCACGCAACTAAAAGATATATGATAATGGTGGTTACACAGGGGAAGATGGGTAATGTACTTTGATTGCATAAGGAAGCATTGAATGAACAGTATGGAAGGGAAGCATTTGATTAAATATTTATTTTGAATCATATGAAAGTATTACCTACTTAAAGTTAAATTAAAAATATTTAAGTGATGCTGACATGAGGAATTCTTAATCTCAGGAAACAAACTGAGGGTTGCTGGAGTCGGGGTGGGGTGGGAGGGATGGGGTGGCTGGGTGATAGACATTGGGGGGGTATGTGCTACGGTGAGCGCTGTGAATTGTGCAAGACTGTTGAATCACAGATCCATACCTTTGAAACAAATAATGCAATATATGTTAAGAAAAAAAAAAGAAGAGGAAGATAGCAGGAGGGGAAGAATAAAGGGGGGGAAATCGGAGGGGGAGACGAACCATGAGAGACGATGGACTCTGAAAAACAAACTGAGGGTTCTAGAGGGGAGGGGGGTGGGGGGAATGGGTTAGCCTGGTGATGGGTATTAAGGAGGGCACGTTCTGCGTGGAGCACTGCATGTTATGCACAAACAATGAATCATGGAACACTACATCAAAAACTAATGATGTAATGTATGGTGATTAACATAACAATAAAAAATTTAAAGAAAAAAATATTTAAGTGATGAAGCCAAAAAGAACTGATAATGTGCATATTAACATAGACTTTCTCAGAGAAAGACATACAAAAAAGCCACTTCGTCTAAGACTTCTAGTTTGCCAAAAGTGCCCCAAGATGTTGTATCTTCTTTGACCTGGGAAACCAAGAACATGGGCTTTTCAGGGAGTTGCTGGGATGGTCCTCATTGGACAGATGGTTTTCCCTCCTCAGACTTAGCCCTCTCTATTATGCTCCCTAGAACTCAGCCTGATACCAACTAAGTGCTAATAAGAGTCTATTGAATGATTGAATTTAGGAAATTTCTACCACTATGTAAATGATACTAGTGGTGAATATTGCGTCAGGGAAGAATGAGAAAGATTTTTTTTTTAATGAAATGCCCACTTTAACTTGACAACAGTTTTTAACCTAAAAACATAAAATCTTTTTCATCCACTCAGAAATCAAATGTAGCTCCCTGAGTCAGCTTTCGAAAATATTGTCTGACTATCCAGGACCCACCAAAATCCCCAAATCTGACTTCCACCTGGCAGAACAGGAGGAACAACTTGCATGTTTTTCCTGGATTCCTTTAAATGTGCCTTGTGTGAGGAGCAAGAAAAGGCTTTGATTGGGGGAAGACGTTGACTGTCTTGAGGGAGGAATAAGTGAAGAAAGCTTGATTCTACTAAGTGGTTTTTCTCCCCTACATGGAGATATTTTGCTTTTTTAAAAAAAGTTGATATTTGAGCAGTTTTGTGTGTATTCTTCATGTCCTTGGGAATTTGATCTGAATATAGCATAATATGAAATTAGAACTAAATCAGAAAATAAAACAGCCTTAGGACTTCTGACATAAGAATAGACAGTAGAAGGGAGAGAAATATATTTGGAAGTGTTCTATAATTCCAATTCTAATAAGAGTCTGTGACTGTAACTCATAAATCTCTCTCATTGTCAAATGCCAAGAAAGTATCTTTGGATCTGACTTTTAAGCTCAGAGCCCTTATGATTCACCACTGGGCCATGAGATGACTTAAACATATTTAAAAGAATTGGCTCATATCAACTACTTGCTCTGATTTTTTGGTGTTGTGTAACTGAAGGATTTTATACAATGTTCTACTTTGGGATAAAGAGGTGTCTTAAGCAATACACCCATCAATGGGAACAGACTTCTCTCTCCTTCTCAGAATAGATTTCTTGGTGTGATGGGCTTTGAGTTGGGATATCTGTATTTCCAGGTATCACCCATATCTGTGAGGAAGAATGTACTGAATTTAAAGATTTTTAATTTGTTTATTTTTGTGCATGCACAAGAAAGCACATGCACATGCATGAGCAGGGGGAGGGGCAGAGGGAGAAGCAGACTCCTTGCTGAGCAGGGAGCCTGATGCAGGACTTGATCCCAGAACCCTGGGGTCATGACCCGAGCTGAAAGCAGACACTTAACTGACTGAGCCACCCAGGCACCTAAGAATGTAATGAATTTAATTCTCTAGGGAAATTCAGCTCATTTCATGAGTACTGAACTCATTTGGGGGGTCGGGGAGAGAGCAAAGTCTATCAAACGTATCTATCCATGGTATCCAGTTGCATAGAAAAATATGTCATTTAATATATGTTAAACCAATTTCTCAGGTAATGTTAAAAAAAGAACAGCAACATTGACAAGTGGATAGAAATCACTCATCTTGACAAATGATTATGTAGATTAGGAAAGATGCTCTGTACCGCTAAGGAATGGGGACTGGGAATAAATCCCCTGTTGATATAATGAACAACATGACAGTTGTGTTTTCTTCTATGTTAACTCTCTCAGAACTCACATTTAGGCCCCATCCGATCACAGGCAAAGATGGGGAAATGTCATGAGAAATGGTTTGAGGTCGCAGGTACTTGGATCCTCAGAGATACTGCCAAATACATATGACTTTCAGACCTCCTGAGATCATATCCTATCTTCTTAGACTTTTCTCTTAGGCTTTTGTAACTCAGATCTCAGTTGGACCTTTATAATTATTTCATTCTGTCCATATTCACACTCATGTCTGCATGGATACAAAGTTGGCCAATAGAAAGTAGAATATGTTTCTTTACAACCTTGACTCTGAAATTTGAGCAGCTACTCTCACCTTCAACATGGCCTTTCCTCTGGATTCAGTAGCATTTATAATTGTGCAGTTTGGTGTTGTGTGGTATTTCTTGAGCATTGTCATTGTTTCTTCATGAGATAGAAAGCTTTTTAAGGGAATTGCCTCTGTCTGGCATTTTCAGGGTCCACCCAATTTCTGACCTGGGACTGTGTAGACCACTCCCACTCAAGTAAGTCTATCACTTCGGGTGATGGTTTACCACTAGTGACATCTTACTGGTATCTGCACTTAGGAAATGTGTGAAGAACAAGGTTCCAGTAATGCAGCCAAGTATTCCTGTGAACCAGAAATTACATCTCACACTTGTCTTTTTAATGCGCTGTATATTTGTGTTTAGAAATGCATGCTGTTTGTCCTTTCCTATAAAAGGAATGCATTTTGTATAATTTTCTATCCTGGACAATTTAAAGGTGGATGTGAAGCAAAATAAATTATGAGTGAAATCATGATTTAATTTTCCACATTTTTTTTTTAAATAATGGAGAAAGGAAAAACCAGGAAAGAAAGCTACCATAAGTTCCCTTGGCAATATATCTAGCCCCAAGCCTCTGGTGGTATATAGATAATAAGGTTCAGAAAATGATGCTCTTTGGCGCGCCTTCTTGGCTCAGTCGGTTAAATATACGACTCTTGATTTTGGCTCAGGTCATGATCTCAGTGTTGTTAGATCAAGCCCCATGTCGGGCTCTGTGTTGGGTGTTGGAGCCTGCTTAAAATTCGCTCTCTCCTTCTCCCTCTCACTCTCCCCACGGCGCGTGTACATGCTCTCTCTCCAAAATAAACAAATAAATCTTTAAGAAAAAATGCTGCTTTTCTCAGGAGCCTTTGTTCTTAACTTGAACTCCATAAATGGACTTTAGGGGATTCTTGAACATTCTGCACATGTTTATAAAACGTATGTTTACAAACAATTTACCAAGGAAAGGCGGGAACTTTTGTATCATATTCTTAAAAGTCCAATGACCCTCAAATATTAAGAACATTGATTTAGAATCTTACAATCCACTTAAAAATTATTTTAGATGGATCAAAATAAATATTACAAGTTACTTATTCATTTTAGTACACCTTTATGGAGTACTTCAAGAGCCATATCCTCTCCTAGTACTGGGGAGACAATGATGAATAAGCTCATAGAAAAAGAATGGTGGAAACATTTCCTGAGTAACGAAAACCAAACAGAATTAGGTCGATTGTGACCCTTCTTTAAGTTTTCTGACAATAATGTGACACTTTGTTCTTGTGAAGTTTGGTTATCACTACTAGTATATACTTTTAATTGAGTTACTATAATAACTATAAATCATTTCAATTAACATTAACTTCTATTGTGGCAGATATAATTAAGAATACATATGTGACTATTTCTGCCTTTTATAATGAGCTTTCATAGTAATCACTATTGGAACTACAGTATTAAGTATAATTACTAAGTAATCTACTAGAACACAGAATTACTTTATAATTGTATGATATTTTCCTAAGCATATAGCATGTAGTTACTTTGGGAGTGAAGCACAAGAGTGACATTTAGCAATCTATTACATAATTGATGAAATCTTGCTAATAAGTGTGAGTTAAAAATGCTGGGCATTTTAAATTCCAAAATAAAGCCAGACACTCAGCCTCTTTTTTTTTTTTTTAAAGGAAGACACCTTATTTTAACACCCTCATTCCAAGGAGGAAAACTGTCTGAATACACGAATCATTTGGTTTTAGAGTCCAGAAACAAAGCATATGGCATTAATTGTCTACATTGAAAAGTGTACACCAGAATGGGATTTTGAAAAACAGTTATATCTACAGCTAACTTTTTGGCAGGTAGGTCTAAAAGCTTCCAATAGAAGATTTGGGATGAGTTTTCCAAAAGATGTTTTTAGCTAAGAAAATGTATTTTCTAGAAAATGCTAGAAAACATATATTTTTTAAAGAAGAATCCTTGAGGGGAATGGTGTTTCCTCAAGGTCTGTGACATTACTTAACAAATAATACCAAAATATTAGAGCAATCTATAAGACAGGAAAAAATAAAGCAGATAGCAATACTCCATTCTTAGTGGCATAGAGAATTAGAAAACCAATATTATTCAATAAGGTGCTGCTGTAACAAATTACCATAAACTTTTGATGGCTTAAAACCAAAGAATTTTATTCTTTCACAGTTCTGGAGGCCAGAAGTAGAAAATCAAAGCATTGACCAGGTTGGTTCCTTTTAAAGGTTTAAAGGAGAATCTGTTCCAGGCTTCTAGCTTTCTTAACTTATAGATACATCATTGCAATCTCCGCTTCTATATTCACTTGATCTCTTCTTCCCTGGGTCTGTTGGTGTCTTTTCCTTCTCTGCCTCTTTTCTGGACGCTGTCACTGAATTAAACTCCACACTAATCTAGGGTGTTCTCCTCTTGAGATCTTTAGTTTAATTACATCTGCAAAGACTCTTATTCCAAGTAAGAATTCCAAGCTTATTCCAAGCTACATATCTTTTTGGGGAAGCAGTCAACCCACTATATAAAGCATCAACATACTTATGACATTTCCAAAGGAGTCAGTGTGGTGAGATGTCCACGTAAGGCTAGAGCCTCAAAAACAGAGGTCTTACACTTGGACATGATTTCTGGAGATAATGTAAGCATTCTCTGGCCATTCAACTTACAGGAAATTAACACCACTTAGAAAAAGCAACGAATGTCAGGAAAGCAAAATGATTCAACATGCATGATCACCCAGGATGTGATAAAAGAGAGGTCAGAATGTGAGTCTCTGGCTTCCCACAGAAGTGCTTTTTTCACTTCACCTTACTCAGTGGAGGAAGAGGGACTTGAAGGTGGCCTTAGGGCTAGGTCAAAGAGCAAAGAGTAGAAGAAACCTCAGAATATAACAGGCAAAGGAAAATGGGCTCTATTCGGTGGTATTCTTTGCTCTGGCCAGTTTGACATCTCAGTGAGGTTATAACTTTTATTTTTTTTTTCTTCCAACTACCACTTTCCCCTGTACTCATCACTGCCCATTTAACCCTAAATACAGTGTTATATACATATTTGTGAGTTGTAATGAACCAAATGGATTCAATTATAGGTGCCTGTCTTGGGACCCTGCCAGGGTTATGTTGATTTATGCATAAATTTTTGTATCAAGGGGACCTGGTTTTGAAAGTGTGTATCTTGGTTTCAGAGTTGAACAACACTGATCGATTAAGTGAACATTGAGAAACATACTTGCACACCTCCAAAAACTGATCGAGGGCATGCACATGGGATTCCATATAGTATTTCTAACAGTCTGTTAGAATGTAATCATTATTTTTGAGCAAGGGTAATACTGAAGACTTATGGGTCATATGGTCTCTATTGCAACTACTGAACACCACTATTGTACCTAAAAAGAAGCCATAGCCATAGACAATATGCAAACCAATGGATGTGGCTGTGTTCCAACAAAACTTTATTTACCAAAATAAGTGATGGACCTGATCTGGCCCATGAATTGTAGTTTATGACTCCTGTTTTTGAGCCAACATTTCAAAAACTGTACTTATATTATGCATGCCTAAACTGTATATTCTGGGACAATTTTTAACATTCCATCAGGGGTACCTCCAGTCCCTTAGTTAGTAGTGCTTAAACCATTGGCATGATCTTTCCCTCCTTTATTGTCCACAGCTAGACAATCTTTGTGATTGAGCACATTATTTCCACTCATATCACTTGGTTCAAGGAAGTCCCTATACCCTTATTTCTCCGGCTCTTACTTGCTCTCTTGCTTTTAATTCTTTCCTGCTTTGATATCTCTAACAAACCATAGATGGAGTCATCCTTCTACAATGTATCTCAGAAGCATTCATTGAGTGAGGAATCTATGGAGTGATCTATGTTAAAGAGAAAGATGAGTATTGGGATCCATAACAGGGAAAAAAACAGAGAATAATATTTAAACCGGTAAGCTTATTATTCAAAATTTTCAAAAGTCTGGCTGAAGTTGAATTCAAGTCAACTGAGCAAACACACACTGGGTAGGTTAGTAAAGTATTTAAGAGGGTATGTTTCTGAAGCAGGCCATTGCTTTCAAATCTCAGCTCCATAAGTATAAGCCGTGTGCCTTGTGTGAGTCACTTAAATTTTCCTCATCTGAAAATGGGGATAGTAACAGTTTTTACCTCAGAGGGTTGCTATGCAGATTAATTTTTTTCAGACATGTACTGACACATAGCAAGTACCAGTATATTTTCTTTATTATTGTAATAATTATTGGTATCATCATCATACACAGTCACATTGCTGGTGCTAAATATTTTTTGAATTCCTTTTATGAACCAAGCGCTGCTCTAGGTGCTAGGGAAGGAACAGTGAAAAGACAGACTAAGCCTCTGCCATTATTATGTCCTATTAGTCATTGGTTTATTCAACAAATATTCACCAAGCACCTTGGCTGTGCCAGGCACTTCTGGGCACCGTGACAGCTGTTTGTGAAGACTAACAAAGTCTCAGCTCTCATAAATTCATATTTAGTCATTTAGATGTGGTTTCTTCATCTAAACTCTGTGCTCCGTAGGGTCAGTAACTAGATTTTCATCAGCCCATATCCTAAGAGCCTCAAAGGGATTACCACATGGAGACTTATTAATAAATATCAAATCAATGAATGGATTAATGACTGAGAGAATGAAATGAACATCTACATTCACTAGGTGCAGATAGGTTAGCACCAACTAATCTTGAATGAAGTTGAAATCAACCATCCTTGTTAGGAACACATCACACACCATCACATGAGATTCACACTGGGGATCCTGACATCCAACCTGCTTTCCAATCTGGAGGCTCAGCTTTCATAGGTAGTGTGTGTGCATGGCAGAGAATAGGGTGGAGAGGAATCTTCCCATGAAACAAGATGTCAAAGGGACGTAATAAACAGAACATGAGGACTCTCTGCAGTATTTGCAAAAAATAAAGGTCCTGGATAACTTAAGTCAGTTTTGTCTTCTACTTTGGGTAAGAATGAAATCATAAAAGGTGTAAAAGATCTGGAATTATAAAACAACCTGGAGACCATGTCTAAAAGATTTTTTGAAGTCTTGGCTAAATAATAAACTGTTTTTTGTTCTACATGGAGTAAGAATGATACTGAAAGAAATATTTTAAATATCTGTAATTTAAAAAGAAAGAGAGAGGATACCTAATAATACTTTTATGGTTACAGAAAGTAAATTATAATTAGGTGCAAGATCACAGGGTGTATGCAGGATGAAGGCCATGTTCAGATACGGTAGGAGAAAAGGGAGACATTTAGAGTTTTTCTTGTGCATGACTAGAGGAAAACTTGAGCTTTTTAGATGCTTTATTAAAGCCTGGAGTATACTGCTCAATCTGGAAGATGTTTCCTTAAACTGTTTCAGAAATCCAGTCTGACCCATTTTCCTCAGCCATGCTTATGGGAAGCCTTATCAGCAAGGAAATGGCTTTATAGGGAAATGGTTCTGAGACCTTTTGGCTGCCCCCACACGCAAATCATGAGACAGTATGCAAATGGAGAACAGTAATACACTCAGGAATTGCAGAAAAAAAAAAATTTCTATTCCTCCTCTTGAATAGAAAAGGAGGAGCTAAAAGTGTCCCAAATCCTAGAAACCTTACCAGTAAAGTAAGAATTATGTAAAGTCTTCACTAAAGCTCAAGGAAGAAGTAAACCACATTAGCTTGTATTGATACAGTGCTTGGGGTAAAATTTTCGTTCTACGGTATTGGCCTAAATTTCTGAGAGAAAAAAAAAAAAAAAGGCCCCGGTTGTTATTTTTCCTTAGGTATCTGAGTTATGATTACATGAGTAAGTGGAAAATGGGAAGCTCCGGCAATAGCTTATTGACTGTATCTTTTGTTTGTGGATTGGAAGATTCTTTAAGATTCAAACATGGATTATGTGTGCTCCAGAAAATCCTTTACATGTGGTCAGGATGGAAGCATCAGAGACACTTGTTCTAATAAGACCATATAGCTGATGTGTACCCATGGTAAGATGGCCCACAATGAGCAAAGCTTTGCGTTTACTGGGCTCTCTTTTAACCAGGGGACCAAGCATGTACTGTGCTTTCTGGTCAGAGAAAAAAAAAAAAGAAAGAAATTGCCTAGAAGGAAATCTACCTCATCCAGAGATAAAATTTACATGAAATATGGTTATAACAAGATTATTTACATTCTATAGTCATTAGGGATAAAGAGAATACTTGCAGATCTATCTTCCTAAACAACAAATTGAAAATCCTTTGTGATAAAAATCTCTCCACGCTGTGATTTTCAGTTCTGTCAGATACCATAGAAAAATGATGCCGAGTTAGCATATCTGTTCACTCAGCGACTGATGCATATTCTTTGGAATTTAGATACCGATGCTTTCTTTCAACTCTGTGTATCTGTTATATTTTCTACTCACTGTATGGTGTGAATTTGTGTTTTGGGGAGATCAGACTGAAGTCAAAAAAACCAGCTGGTTTGAGGAGATTATTTTTAAAATGATTTCTATAAAGAGTATATTGTTACCTTGGAATGAATTTGGTGCTGATAGTTTCACACACACACACACACACACACACACACACACACACACACACACACAAACACACATACTCTGCAGGGAAAAGATAGGTTTGATGATCACTGTTTAAAATGACCCACAGCTTTAATTGACTCCCAATTGTCTTTTTTTTCACGTCACAGTGCCAGTGATGTTCAGATATGTCAGTTATTTTAAGTTTTTTTTTTAATGTACATTACGGCTTGTACAGAAAGATAAGTGGAAAACACTTGTCAATGAAGATGAAGATAATTAAGCCAGGATTTTGTATGTGAGAGAAACATTATTGGTCCAGCTTCTTCCACCCCAGCATAGAGGGGTGATGATCCTTTCTCTTTTTTGGCACAATAGTAGAGGAGCTAGCACCATTATTGGTAGATGCTGATCACAGACTCTCCTTGTGAGAGCATGTCATGCCAAATGGGAAAGCCTCCAGTTGGAGTCTGCTTCTACCTGGAAAAGAAAGCTCATACTGGATGTGCGAAGTCCAGAATGGTTGTGTTATCCAGTAATTATGGACTAGCTCATCAGTGACTTTGGAAGAAAGCTCAGGTTTAGAAAAGGATAGTCATTAGCAAAGGCTGCCTAAACCATGACAAGGTTTAACAGGCAGGACAGGGCCAGGGCGGCCGTCGGGTTTCCTACAATGATCTTTGGATAGAGTACTATGGTCAGAAAAAGATAATAAAGAGGCTAGAACATGCACCATCTGGTCTAACAGAAGGGAAGATGGAAAACATCAACGGGGAGTTGGAATTGTTATGGAAAGCCAGACGGTGAAGCATTGATTAAGATTATTTCGTTGATTAGGTGATATCCTGTGATTTATGCCATGGACAAGGAAAACCAAATACTTTTTTGTGAGTGTGTGAAACCAGGGTATGCTATAGAGCTACAATTATATCTGACCCTGGGATTCAGAAAAACTCCCTGTCAAGCAGAAGAAGAGGCCAAATTAAGAAACAGGGCTCCCTGAGAACATGAAAAGGCTGTCTTCTGTAGAGAAGAGGCATGGTGGTCCAACTGATTTGCAAGTGTTGGCAGAGGGCCGGGTGGCAGTGGGAGTAGTATATCACAGGAGGGCTTCCTCTTTTTGAAGAAGACCTCAAAGTTGCCAACTTTAGTGGCACTCTAAAACACACAGAAAGGGAAACCAATTCAATCAGGCTAAGACGAGGACCTGATGAGGCCATTTGGAACATTGCTTACTCAGATTAGACTCAGGATATGGGACGATGGATCTGAAATTTCTCAGGTTTCTTAGGCTAAGTAGAGGCATATTTTCTAAAGTAAATTTCTCAGGTTCAGTTTTCTTAGTGTTCTCTCTCTCTCTCTCTTATTCCTCTCTCCCAATACGATTTTTAGTCCCTTTTAACAGAAGTATTTTCCTCGCAATGATTCACTTCAACCTTCAGAATGAAACAACACATCTTACTGATTGGCAATCATCACAACCCTGTCACAATAGAGGAGATTTTCTTGTTTACCAAGCACTATCATACAACTTTCCCTCCTGTATCAGAGCTGGCCTTTGTTATGGGCTTACCATGTGGCAGCAACGGGGCAAAGCATTTTATATATTTTAATTTTTATTAGTTTAATCTCAAAACAGCTCTATGAAGAGGGAACTATTATTATGTCCCTTTAAAAATATATTTAGGAAACCAAGGCTTTCCCTAAGGCCATCAACAAATATGGGCTGGAGTCCAAATTTGAACTCACTCGGATTCCCAAGTCCTCACAGCATTAACCACTGCTCAATGCTGTCTCAATAATTTATCTCAAGTGTATTATTTCAGTGTTTAAGATGAGAATAAATAGTTCAGAGAGAGGGATGATTTCTATTCAGCATTGGAACTGGACTTGACCTCAGAACCTTGGGCTCCAAAATCCAGCTCCTTTCCCCTTATAACATCCTACTGCTATAAACTTGCCTGATAAATAATAAACATATCCTTTCGGAGAGAAGACCATGAATGTATCTCATCTCTTACTTCTCATTTTTATGAGAGGCAAGTTTCTTGATGATCCAAACCTGTCATTTCTTTCTTTACAAGAGATTTGTCACTTGGAAATATTTATAAGGTGTTAACTAATCATTAGAAAGTACTTGAAACACCCATTTTCCTTCTTGATGACAGCAAATGTCATCTGCTTCTTAGACTAAGTACTACATATTTTAGATTGAGAGCTGGAGTTTGAACAGTATGAGCAACTATTCCATTGCTTTGACTGGGTGTTCAATCTGAGTAAGAAATATGAAGGATATATACTCTCATGATGTCATAGGTCAAGTACCTATTTCATCAGTGAGAGGGCACATGCAAGTATATCCATTTGCTTCCCCATTTTACCCCCAAATAGTGGTAAGAGGATAACATCAAGCATCCAAATTGTTACCTTCTGCAATTCATAAAGTTGCACTGAATAGAATTATCACCTTGAAATTACAGGGTAAAACTCCCTATACAAAAACAGATTAAAGACAAATTAGACTGTGGGCCAGGTCACTCTGATTGTTAATTAGTGATAATGGAAATACAATTAGCATAATGAGTTCCAATTACTGTATATGGAGAAATATGAGCATACTGCTTTCATAAATCTTGGTTCCAGGAAAAATAAAATGCATCTGGTTTAACAAAGCATGCCCTTCTCTTCTGCAGAAAGCTTCCTGGTAAATATCTTTTTGTGAAGCTAAATCCTTCCTCTGATGGGTTGTGATTTGGTGGGGGGGGGGGTGGGAAAGGCGACAGAATGGATTTGCCCCGTCTGATAGCTGAGCAGTTTTGTATTAACTCAGCTTCTGTTTTAAGCTTCCTAGAAAATCTAACCATCTGTTTCTCCAATCGCAGGTTAAAAACATTGGGGAGAATCACAGACCATTGCATCAAATGTGCTTATTGTCTTCGAAATGTTGGTAAGCCCCCCTTTCTGCCTTTGATAAGCTGTGAAATTGGAAAGCCAATTATACTTACATATTTACACAAATCTGAACAGCTTTTTGAAAACTCTGTGTAAGAATCAGCGGATGAGAAACAACAGTGTTATACAGAGCTAGAGTGGGATGCCTGTGGGTGTGTTAATGAAGTTATTTTTAAAAGAGCTGCACTACAGGGTCTGGGTATTTATTTTCACCTTGGTCTTATACTTACACCTTTTCATTGCAGGCACTGATCTCTCCTAACTTTCTTGGAAGGTCCATCAGCTGAGAACACAATATGCCAGTTGTGCTATCTTCTCTCTTCAAATCTCCTTTGCTATTTTTCTTGCTATGAATGTTCAACTGTTGATGGATTATATCCTAGCGCTGGTTAAAACCCAGGCCCTTTGACCAATGAATGGTAATGAATGTGGACTGCTCAGCCCACACAAGTGACATTACATCTCGTATCGAGGGAATGTGCCAACTTCCTTGTTGTACCCTGTAAATCTGATAGATACCATTAACCTTTTCAGCAAATCCCCGTGGATCACTGCAATGGTGAATCTCAGTAGTAATTGCTAAGACAAAAATGCCCCAGCATGCCTATATTCCCTATAAGGATCTATGAAACAGGCAAGTTGGCTACTCAAGTGCCTTCTCCCCAACTGCTCCCTTGATTTACTTTCAGCTGTCTGTCTGTACCCAGGCTTCAGTGCTTCATAATCTTCCAAACACGCATGAGCAGCAGATCTTGCAATGTACCGAGAGCAATTTAACCCTCTCCTTTTATCCTGAATGGGATTTTGCTATAAAGGAGAATGGTTATATATCTAGACCAGAGGATCTACTAAAATAGTGGAGTTCATTGAGGAGAAACCTTCTCATCTCTACCTTTATAATTCACAGCACACCTTCCATCCGGGCTTTGACTGTGGTTGTCATATTTTTAACCTAGTCAGGTCTCCTCAGTCTGTCTGGAAGCATTTGTAAACTGGATTATTCAATAAAAGAAATGCTTGTCAGGCATCATTCTCCTTCAGCAGTTTGAGATGCTTCCTCTAAAAATGGCTTTCACACTATCACTATCTATCCTTAAAGCACACATGTGCACACACACACGCATGCACAAACACACACACACACACACACCCCAGTGGAATCAAAATGATCATTGACTCTCTGTCAGCCCATATTTATTATGGGAGGTATGGTAGAGCTTAAAAAGACAAGCTTCTCTCCCTAGTATTTTTGTTATTAAAGTATATATTAGATCTACACTTCTTTATAGATTTGAAGAAGGAAAAGCAATGAACTGAGAGGCACATGAGGTATCCTGGAAAGAAGACTGACCTCTTGGGTACTGGAAAGTGTCTCATTGACAGGCATAACAATGTGTACTTGATAAATGCTGATAATAATGGATACTTGATAAGTTACTCCTGGCAGGGTCTAGGGCAAATCACTGAAACTCTCTGGGCCTTGTCTTACTTATAATATGAGGATTTTGCTTAGATGTTTTCTAGGATTCCTTTCAGCTCCAAAATTTTATGAGTCTAAGGGCCAAACCACCAAACCAGGAGATGTGACATAAAGAAATGTTAAACACCTGTAAATCTATCTAAATAGTCACTAACTTCTAGCCACCCTATATCGCTTAGGAATTAGATTAAGTTGTACCTAACAGAGGAGCCCCATGCAGAATAGATCCGTATTTGTGCAGGATTAGCAGTCCTTAAGGGGCTTCCAGCCTCAAAGACTATTCATCATTCAAGATGGCAGTCAGTACTTGAGCCATCACATCTATGTTCTGCACAGAAGGAGAAATGGGGGTTGGAGACAAGGGTGAACCACACACATAGTCAGTACTTCTATGGAGCTTTCCAGGAATCCCCACATAATTAATTCTGTTTATATTTGATTGGCATCAGTAGTAGTGCGAGAGACTGGGAAGCACAGTATTTTAGCTGATACGTCATGGCCCAGAATAAACTCGAGTTCTTTTATTAGTAAGAAAGGAAAGAAGGGTTTCGGATAGGCAACTGGTAGTAGATGACATGTAATCCTTTCTCTTTCATTTAAACTATTTTTGTGCCATGCTCCTTGGTCCTAGAAAAGACTCCTTCCAACATATAGAAATAATTTATTTTATAACCACGGCTGTGATGAGTCCTACGCTAACATAGCTGTGTCAAGTCCTATCCCCTCTGATACCTACTTCTTGAAAATCAAGCTGAAGGCCCTCTGCTATCTAGTCTATCACAATGCAAATTAAAAAAAATTTTTTTAAAGTTTTTAAAAATAATTCCCACTTGTGAATGACACTAAAGTGAAAAGAAAAAGGTTTCTTAATACAGACTTAAGAGAGTTATACATAATTGAAAATCAGTAAGTTCAAAAAGTCTAGTCATTCTTTTTAAAATCATCTGTATTTATGTAAACACTGATTAGATTTTCCCATAACTAATTTCACTGGAGTAAAATAACAGAAGAATTATTTTCCTATCTGCCAATATTCATTTGAATGAAAAAATTCATTAAAGAGCTTTTTATTTTTTACACATAAGGATTCCTATTGTCTATGCATGCAATAAAAAAAAAATCAAAGGCATCTGTGGTTATCACACATCGGTCAATCTTCTGTCAGAAGACTAATTTTTGTCCCCCCAAATCTAGCCAATGTCATATTTTCCTCAGAAGGCCTATTTTATAATGTGAGCAGGCCACTCTGGTAACAGCTTCCCAGTCTGTTGATTCCAAATTAATTTTACTTGTTGGCAGTTGACTTTTTAAGGGTTCCTATGGGGAACTTGTATGACATACAAGTTCCTACGGGGAACTTGTATGACAAGGGGTCCCACTTGTCATTTTTGGGTACAAAGAACAGTAAATGTGAATAGTCTCACCCAGTGCAGTTATTTTATGGAGGATAGACTTTCTGGCTCAAGGTTTCTGAGAGCCGTGTGGACAAAATGAGACAGCAGGGGAGTAGATTGGAACGTGGTCTTTTGTATTGGCCCGTGGTGTCCCATGAATCAGTTTTCCCCAGCCTTTAGAAAACAGCACAGAAAGGTGTTGGTCATGCCGTAGAAAACTGCATTTAGATTCCTTAAGTATTTTGGGGTGAGTTGATACAGAACATCAGTTAGGGATTAGGGTTGCAAACAACAGAATCCAAACCTAGATAATGTCATCAAAAGTGAATTTCCTGGAAAGATACAAGGTAATTCATAGAGCTCAAAGCAGGAGTGGAGAACCAGGCCCCCAGTAGAGAAATTTATGGCAAGTGAAGAGATGAGGGCAGCAGGAACCGTGGAACAGTTTCCTCCGAGGCTGTCATTGAACGCTGGAGCTTCCAGGGTTTTCAATGTTTGCTTCCCTCTAGTCAAGGACAGAGAATCCGATTGGCCTCACGGAGGGATACGTCCTCTTCATGGCCGAAGAAGGGCCGGGGCAGTGTGCTTTGATTAACAGTAACCCCAGGACTACAGAAGGGGAGGTAAGGTAATGCCCCTAAAGGATGCTGCTTTTCCCTTAAATAGGACAGATGGATTGTGGTTTTCTTAAAGACAACAGACAGACAGACAACCACTGTAATGATACTTCTCAGACTTTAATGTGTATAGGAGTATTCTGGGCTTCATGAAAAATGCATAGTCTGACTGAAAAGGTCTGGGCTGGGGCCTGAGATTCTTGCATTCCTGCATCATCCCAGTGACACCGCTGTCCTGCAGACCACCCTGTGAGTAGTAAGGCTTTATAACAATGAATATGAGGGAGACAATTAGCCTCATAGTTCTTATTCTACATGGTTTTTTTTTTGTTTTAAATGAAGTATAATTACATATGTTAAAATGAGTAGAAATTAGTCTAAAGTTTAATTTGTGTACATACACCTGTGTAACTAGCAACCAACACCAAGCATCACTCTCTCCTTAGAAAGTTTCCTCGTGTCTGTCCTTTGGCTTTCTCCCCTCCAAGAGGGAACCACTATTCTGATTTCTATTCCCATAGACTGCTTTTGCCTGTTCCTGAACTTCACGTAAGTGGAACCATATAATATTTAATTTTTGTGTCCAGTTTATTTTGCTCAACATAATTTTTATGAGATTCATCCATGTACTTTTAAGTACCTGTGATTCACTCCTTTGTATCATTTAGTACTATTCCATTCTGTGTCTATGACATAATGTTTATCACTCCTCCTTTTGATGGACATTTGGGTTATTTCCAAAATTTTGCCATTATGAATAAAACTGCTATGGACATTCTTGTACAAACCTTTTTATGAACATATATTTTTCATTTTTTCAAAGTAAATACCCAGAAGTGAAATAGCTGGGTCATAAGGTATGTGTGTGTTTAACTCTATAAGAAATTGACAAATGGCTCTCCACAGTGGTTGTACCATTTTATGCTTCCACCAGCAGTGTATGAGAGAATTCCTGTTGTCCTGCATTTGGTGTGGTCAGTCTTTTAACTTTTGGTTATTCTAGTGTAGTCATAAATCATTGTGGTTTTAAGCTGCATTTCTTTGATGACAATCCATGTTGTGCCATTCTGCACAAACACATTTTCTTTTCATCTTTTGCCTCAGCTTATTTTCACCTTTAAATACAGTCTCCCTTTGAATCTATGAAACGTTTTGTTTACAACCTGGACACGTGATAGAATTTCAGCCTGACTCTTATTTGCTCTTTTAGATTATGCTTACCTTTTCACAATCACTGCTAACTGAGAATTTTGGTTTTGAGTATCTTAGTGTGGGCTGTTGGATATAGTAACAGTATTTTCTCATTAAAAATAATGCCTAGTTCTTCCTCTGATGGTATTTAAATTTGCCATCCCAGGCTCTTGTAGTCAAATATATAGATAATGTCCCATGTGTGTTCTCTGACACTTGGGTGTAATTGTGGTGAACTTTGAATTCCCATCTTAAGGTCAGTTATTAACTATTGATGGATTCTCCTTTTCTCCACTTAATGCTAAAGTATTCATACTAACCAAGACAGATGGGAGCGGCTAAAGAGTTTTTCAATGCCATTGCTGTGTAAGCTGTCTTTTGCTTCCCTCGTGTGAGAAACTCAAAGCACTTTTGTAGAGAAGATCATTTATTCAAGGTAAAGAAAAAAAAAAGTAAGAAAGAAAAAGAAAGAAAGAAAGAAAGAAAGAAAGAAAGAAAGAAAGAAAGAAAGAAAGAAAGAAAGAAAGAAAAAGAAAGAAGAAAGAAAGAAAGAGAAAGAAAGAAAGAAAGAAAGAAAGAAAGAAAGAAAGAAAGAAAGAAAGAAAGAAAGAAAGAAAGAAAGAAAGAAAGAAAGAAAGAAAGAAAGAAAGAAAAATAAAACAAGCCCCTACATTCATTGTCTAAACCCCAGTTTTCAAACCCCATCTACTTTTTCTGGAACCGACTTTTCTTGTCATTAATGATGAGAAAATGGCATCTTTGACAACAACCTTGGCTGACCCACTTTGGAACCAAATGGGATCTGGATGTAAGAAGGATGGCCAGGACCTCAACATCCTGGACAAGTCACCCTGACAAACAACGGCACCGTTTTTGGATTTCCCAGGAGGTGCAAGAGTGCCCTCTGAGATTTATAAACACATCCATAATAAATGGGAGGCTGAAGTTTAAACTGTTATGGAGCCTCCTCTGCTGTGCCGCCGAGGTCTCGTGTGATTTAGAGAGGTGACATTTACTGTGTGCAGACCTATTATTCAGAGTGACTGTTTGTGTATAGACAATATTTTAAAATGGCTTGCTGTAGATGAAAAATTCTTATTAAGTCAGAAAAACAGTTTAAGTAGGTAACACTCTCTCAGTTTAGTCTGCTATAAGTCTTACTGTCTTGCCATATGGAAAGTGCTTGGGGTGGGAGGTAGTGACACCTCCCAGGTGCTGGCTAAAATACTACCTCCAGAGCGAACAGGATACAGGGCTTCAGCTGGGACCACAAAACTAACGGTATGTCTGAAGTGAAACGAGTAGGCATTTCTGCAGATGTCATCTCAATGGCCCAACCAATAGAATTTGGGAAGCAGAGCACTGGTAGTCTAGAGACTTAAGAATTAGGTTCTTCCATTAACCAGTAGTGTGATCTCACAGATGTCTCAACCTCCCTGAGACTCAGTTTCCCTAATCTGCAAAATTTGGGAATTGGATGAGGTGACTTCTAAAACCCCCGTAAGACATGTCTCTTTTGTGTGGCCTGGTCTTAGGGCATCATGCCGGTCAGCCCCCAGTGGCTATACAGTACTTTACAGTCACCCAGAACATTCCCTTAGCTTCCCTTTTCCCCATTTAAATCCCATGGTAGTCCTGAGAAGGAGACAGAGCAATGATTACTGTGCCATTTCTTTAAATGAGGAAACAGGCTCATGGAAGTAAGCAACCTAACCCCACATTTTACTCTTAGTCTCAGGCTCTGTCTCATCACATTGCTTATATCTCTAGCTGCCTTAAGCGCTCTGTAAATGGTTACAAACAGCCCCCCAGGAGAAGATAATCGCTGGAACATAGACATGGACAGAGGGCTGGATGAGGACAAACGTGGTCTGTTCTCGGGACGCTCACAGTCTTCTAGAAGAGACAACAAATCCCTGCCTAACCAAACTCTACCCGTTCTTAGAGTCCAAACTCAATATTCTCCTCCCCCAGGGAGCCTGCCTTGTTCCACCTTTACTCCTGCCTCCAGGGATCCTCCCTTCTCCACTGCTGGGGTTGAACTCCATTGTCAAGACAGGAGCAATGATACCCTCTTTCCTCCCCCTTTTCAGGTTAGCGTGTGTCTATCTCACGCCTTCTAATTCATTAGTAAACTTTGTGTGAGCAGGACTTGTGAATTCTATCAGTAGTTAACTCATCCACAGGGAGAGATCAGTGGATCTGATCTCTCATGTGGTTCAGCAATCAGCAAAGACCCCTACACTACCTTGGATAAGGGTGGTACCAACATAGATGCTACACTGCTCTGCTTCTTACAGCTTTAACCTAGCCAGAAACTGAAATCGCAGCCTTTCTCACCTAGGAGAGCTGCGGTCTTGTTTCCTTTAGCACTGTATCTTCACCTCCATTATTCTTCATCACAGTACTTAATACTGTAAGAACTTGGACGTTTCTTTGTTTTCCTGTCTCCCAACTTAGAATGTAAGCTCCATGAGGGTAGGGTTTTGTCCGACTTGTTCACTGCTATATCTTCACACCAAGAACAATGCACATTGTAGGTGCTCAATAAATATCCACGGAATGAATGAATGCGTGCATGCATTTCAGGCTTTGTGACCATAGCATGTGATCTCCAATTTATACATCTATCCTCATTCCATGCATTTTTCTTATCAATCAAGCGCTCCATATTCTAGAAATTTAAACACTAATAAATTATGGTACTTGCCTCTTAGAATTGCTTTTGTTTTCATTTTTTTCAAGTTTTTATTTAAATTCTAGTAGAATTTGTTTTTGTTTTAAATTACCAAAGAAAGAGTAACTTTGGGGATGCCACTATGGGTATCCATGATCATTATTTTGGTGAAAAATATGATATGTTTTGTTTTGGATAAATCCTTTGATCCTCTCTTCACAATCCATTCATCAAGTACTTACTGAAGAGTTATTTCCTTCAAATTCATGGGTTGGTTTTTTTTTTTTCTGTCAGTGATATAGCTGAACTCTGTTATGTCAAATTTAACATTTAAACCTACTGTTAGCTAATTAATAATAAAAGCATACCATAGAACATTAGTGACAGAGTCAAACATGCCAGGCTTGAATCTCTGCTTCTGCTGAGTAGTTCTGCAACTTTGGGGGTGGGATTTTGTCCTGCCAAGCCTCAGTTTCTTCATATGCAAAATATTATCCTATAATAATAATATCTATATCACAGGGTTGTTGTGAAGATTAACTGAGATAATCTTCTTATTTACTGACACAAAAAGAACTCAGTAAATGTTAGACTTTACTATTACTACATGGTGTTAGAAAAGAATAGCACACAATTTAAATGCAAATAGTAATTATACTATAGTGCTCTGCATTTTTATTTTATTCTCCTAGAATGCCTGATTGCTCGTGCTAATTTAGCAGTAATGATGTTCAAAACATATGTTTGTTCTTCTAAGAATTAACAATAGACAGACAACATTATTTGTTGACTTTGGTCTGTTTGGATCATTGTAATAAGGTGCCCCATATGTAGAAAATACTATGAATTTCTACAGCTGATTAAAAATATAATTTTCTGAAGAGTCATGGTAAATCTCTTTTCCACAGACACCTTTTAATAAAAAACATAAATTATAAACCTACTGTTATGCAAACAATATTGGCACAACAAGAAAATGATTAAGATGCAGACAGGGTAGGTCAGAAAGACTATAAAAGGATTAATTCACATTGTTTGATATATATTAAAACAATTGGCCAAAGTTTAGGTAGCATTTTAATTTTTGGTGTCCACATATTTAGGGCCTATTCAAATCTTACCAAGAGCAAACAGAATTTTTTTTTTTTGAAAATAGGAGTTCAATAGAAATCACTAGAGCATGTTAAATCACTCTACTGCCACTATTTTTATAAAAAGTCTTTCAAAATAAAGAGAAGAGCAGCTCTGTTTTTAATTTATGGAATAAAGTAACAGCTATTTTCTTCCATTTTTAGCTTGATCTTTCTCAGATGTGGAACACCTTTAGTGATGCTTTGATTTCTCTCTCTGGCTACCCTATGCTTCTTCTCGTTTTTTGAGTCACTGTAGTCTCGCGAACAGCAATTTTCATTGCAAAGTTAAAAAAAAAAAAAAACGTTAAAAGAGAATTTCATTTGCTCAAACTTCCCGAATGCCTGTTCGGGTATTTTGAACCTGTTATAAACTCGAGTGGGACACCCCATTTGGCAGCAACATGACAAAGGCTTGTCTCCACTTGTTGGTGTGAAATGACACCCATTTAACTTGAGTTTCCTGATGCCTCACTGGGCCATGAGAACAAATGGAGTCATCTTAAATAGGGTCATGTAAAACAGTAATAAACCGCATTTCAACCTGGGTCCTGCCACCATTTTTAGGAAGGCACATCTTCTACGGTGTTCTCTGTCTCAAAATTTGGAGAAATCTTAGAGGGCGTCTCGTATCTGCACCCACATTACCATGGCCAGTTATTACTGGTCACTACTGGTGCTTCTCCTGTGCTCCCCTCAGTCTATCACCAGGCACTGCTACTGCTTCCACCTTCTTCTCTCACAGGGACCCAAGTCTGACTAAGGGGTGAGCATTTCTAGACACTATACCCTGTTTAGAACTGATCTTCATGAGGCACCTGCATGGCTCAGTCAGTTTAGCATCTGACTCTTGGTTTTGGCTCAGATCATGATCTCAGGGTCTTGAGAGCGAGCCCCACGTCAGGCTCCATGCTGCGTGTGGAGCCTGCTTAAGATTCTCTCTCTCTCCTGCCCCTCCCCCTGCCTCCGCTTACACACTTGCTCACTCTCACTCTCTCTTTTTTAAAAAAAATTCGATCCTCACCTCTGATGATTAAACTTAACTGGATGACTCACCTTGCTGCAACTGAATTTTAGGAGGCTCCTCAGTTCCTTTTTGCTCTTAAACTATAGACTTGCTTTGTCAAATTTCCAGAAATATATAGTTTAATTGACTTCCCATGCAAACTTATGATAAGATCATTGCTCTACTTTGAATTATGCACTTTAAAAAGTTTCATTAATACCTCATACCTACTATTAATATAATAAAATGTAACGTCTAGCCAATGTATTGGTCAGCTAATTTCATAATGATGTTGTGTAACAAACCATCGCAGAGCTTAGGAGATTAAAATAACAGTCATTTACTCCCATTCATGCATCTGCTATTGGGCTGGCAGAGAGTGTTTCTCATCCTCCTTGGACTAGTGAACTAGCCAAAGCATTATTTTCTCATGGTGATGACAGAAGCTCAAGAGGGAAAACTGAACTGTGCAACACATTTCAAGTCTCTGCTGATATACTGGATGGTTGTAGATGATGTTTGCTAATATCCCATAGGCAAGACATATAGTCAAGTTCAAGCTCAATGGGTGGAGAAGTGCACTCTGCCTCTGAGAGAGGAACAGTGTAGTCATATGGCAGAGAATGTGGGCAGGAGTGGTGAAGACTGGAAACCATAATTCAATCTACCATATGTATTAATGACCTAAGTTCTAACATTCACTTAATGATGCATTCTTTATTAGAATTTATGTGGCACAGAGGTACAAAGTACACTAGAGAAATAGTTTCATTTATTTTAACTCCATAACCATTCATGGAGTACCTCTTCCATATTATAATACACAGATCAAAAGGTAAAAGTACACATTATATCCAGAGTACCTAGTGCCTGAGAGGATAATGGTGGGAACTGGGTGGAACCCACTCTCAGTGCCCAGTGGGTCAAAACTGGATGTGATTGCTTGCCCCATTGCCCGTAAGACCTGTACTGGCCAGGGGTCTTCTCATTTTCCTTTGAGCTTTCTTGCTTTTTTTTTTTTTAATTACAAAAGCAATACATATTCACTGTAGAAAATCAGGAAGTATATCTATGCATAAAAAATAAAATAAAATATACCCATACTTCCACACTCATAAGCAACCATTATTTGTTCTAACTGAATAGATGGAAAGATAGGTAGAGATCATGCAGGTATGTAAATAGATAGTAGATTGACTGACTGGACATGGAAGAGTGTTTTACAGTCTTCTACTTAATATATCATAGATATATTCAATATCAATATCAGTAAATACTCTTCTCTAGTGTATCATTAATTCTAGCTACCATTCTGTCATATTAATATAGAAATTTTATTTTATCAACCTTTGATAAACATCTAAATGTCACATTTTTGTCATTAAAAACAATGTTGTTTTAAATAGCTTATACATCTCTGAACACTTGAGGAAACATTTCCTTTGGATAATGCTAGAAATGAAATCACTTGGGCCAAGGGCCTGGGTGGTTTTCAGGTTTAATGCATATTGTGAGATTGCCTATACAAAAGTTTGTGCAATCTACACCCCACAAGAGCGCATGAGGTTGTCTCTCCCCTTCCCCCACCTGGAGCTTTTTAGTTTCTTAAAAATAAACAAAACTCCTCAGCTAAGGACTGATTTAATTTGAGGGAATTTGCTAGGTACCAATAAGCAGAGGGAAAGTAAAAGGATTACCAAGTAGTGCTTGTTAACAGGGAAGGTTGATTTTTCAACAGATTGTCAAGCAAAAATCCAAGGGGTATAGTTAAGCTTTTCAAAATGGGAGAAACAATCTAAAGGGAACAGAGATCTGAGTATGTGCCAGCAAAGGAAATAAAGGGACTTTCCAATTAGATGTCTGAGACAAATCTCCAGAGGACAGGGAGAACCATGGGATCCCGAAATTTAAAACACAACAAAAAATACATGCGCCAGGGAAAAAGACTTTCTAGGACTGGTTGTTAAGATATGTGAGGTGGGGAACGCTGGGAAGCAAATCATACCAAACAGAACAACTCTGCGCCAAGCAACATGAACGTGTACATCCAGCCCTGCCTTCTAAAAACTGTAACCCTATGGCCAGCTTCAGACATGGAAAGACTTTCAGTTATCAAACTGTGCAAACGGAAGTAGGTTTACAGGTAAAACGCACAACTGTCAAGGCATGCAGGGCAAATCTACAGATGTGGGATTGAGGCAACCGGTCAATTCAATTAATAGGAAAACAAAGCCAAACTGGGTTATATCTACATTTTACAGCCTGGCAACAAACACAAGTTAATACTCAGATTAACTCAAGTTAACAATCCAGCTGTACCAGCCTGACTTTTGAAGGTGGGAAAAGGATTAACTCAGTATCATATCATAGTTTTAAGAGCTGTGCAGAGGGGGACTATTAGTAAGGCTGGTCTGTGGTGGCCTGGCTGTGGTTGGGAGAACATTCTAAAACAAATTTTGGCAACTAAAGTGGAATCTGCCTTCTCAGTCAATTTGCTGTCAAGAATGCTTTGATTTAAATGCTAGAATAACAGCTTTAGTATCTCAGGGAAGCGCCTAAAATTAGGGCATTCTTCCAAATTGAGAATGTGCTCGTTTGTATGGGATCGAAGATCAAAGAGCTCTCTTCTAAAAGTTGGCTTTGAAGGCCCAAAACTTAACTTTGTGGGGCTCTTGACTATCAGAAGATGCTGGCATAATTAATTCTATTTGTATAGTACTTTTATTGATTTCTATACTCAATAACATACAGAAAACAGTTGATAAAACATTCATTGTGATGGATGAGGCTATCAGCAATCATGCACACAAAGAGGTCAGGGTCTCTTAGAATACAGTGGTGTCAGGCTATCATTGCCATGTCCTGATTACCAGAGCAAGACCTTTCTCTTCCTACCCTGGATAAGAAAACCTCCTATGTGTTGTTTAGAAAATTTGACATTCTGGAAAATTCAAATTTCTGTTTAAACTCCCAAATCATGTGGTTTTATTCTTTATTGCTGAAAATCTTTTCTAAACTGCTTGTAATGTGTCCATTTTCTTGTTTCAGCTGTCAAGTCTAATGATTGTACTAGAATCTTTGATGATCATACTGATGGAACAGATAGTCAGTTCTCATCCTCCTGAGTTGTAGTTAAAGATGATGCAGGAAACTGAGCTGAAAAACACACTGAACACCATAGCTTTTATTCTAAGATTCTTAGGTTCTCTGCTCTAAAAGAGAAGGAGCTGAATTTGTTTTGTTCACTCTTCTATCCTAGGTGCCTACTAGATGTCTGGCATGAGAGAAGCACTCAATGAATATTGACTGAATGAAAAAATAAATACTGTATGCATGATCTTTAGAGTGTGGTTGCTTGTTATTGAGGTCTTTCTCCAGAAAGTCAAGTATAAGGTAAAATAATGGAAAAAAAGAGAGGAAAAAGGAAGGAAGAGAAAGGAGGGAGGAAGGAGGAAATGAAGAAACAAAAAAAAAAAAAAAGGAAGGAAGGGAAAAGAATGCAAAGAAAGAATAAGGAAAGAAAAGGTAAAAAGGAAGAAGAAAAGAAGGGAGAAATTTAAAAGAAATTCTGGGATCTCAAGTGTTGATTTGACTTAAAAGAGGCACTAATTCATTCAATCGGTATTTGTGTCCATTGAGATCTAAAATTATATTAATCAACTTTCCTGTGCCTGTCTCTATCTCCATCTCCTTCTCTGAAAACAGAATAGGAGATTCCCATTTTGTACCTCCTGGTGCAAAACCCAGACCTCTGAGGTGCACCAGTCATGGAAATCTCCCGCCGCTGGGATCTTCCTGAAGGAGACTTACCAATCTCACCACTATGGGTTTCTCGGGGATTGATGGTTGTGGACAGACTTCCAGGATGAGCTTTTTCTCTGTGCTCTCTTTCCTGACCATCTAAGTGGTTTCTGAGTAGTTTGGCATGTTGCTAGTTAAAATTCATTCTTTTAAAGCCGAGTATCCACTTAGCTCTTCTCCTCTGAACTTTCGTCATTCATTATTAACAATGAAAGCCAAAGTGCATGAAACAAGTTCAGCCCTATCTGTTTCTGGCATGAAAGTGATGTCTTGGCATATTAGTGGGACACGGCTCTATCTTACATAAAATGATGCCTGGGCCCACAACAAAGGCACCGTCTCTCAGCGCCTAATAGGATCACCTACTTCAAATGTGAAACTTCCTTCTTTGAAATATTTGTTGAGATTTCATAAACCTATGAAAATTCTCAAACTCAAACAAAACCTTCTAGGCTTCGGTGCAAGCTCCGACTCTAAAGAGCTTTCTGTTCTATAAACCAGTTATTGGATCTGGGTCCCAAGCCTGGGCAGATGGGGGAAGTGTGGGGGTGTCAGGGGAGGAAGAGCTGGCTTTCCACTTTCTCTTTTTGATACAAAAATAAAAGTCATCTGGTTTTGACTGCAGAAAATGAATCATATTAAGCATTTTAAAAGCACTATTCTTTTTGTGAGACCTAATTTCAGACCGATTAACACTTTAATATGAAACAGAAGCACATCATTTCATTAGGAGACAAAATAAGGCCTCTCAGCTACCATATGTTGTCTCTTCTTTTGCAAGAAAAAAAAAAAGAAAAAGTCTTTTGAAACCTTAGATTGTAGATTTGAGCCACAAGAGGAAATGTAAATTTGGCACCATCGCCCATCCCAGGTGAGCAGACTCTACACTGAAGAGCCACACAATCAGATTTCTTTTTTGGCAAAGCTCATATTCACTCCATTCAGTAATGAAGGACCTGATCGCTGCCCTAGAAAGCTGATGGGCAAATATTCTTTTGTGAAGATAGAAATCAAAAGAATCTTTCAGTATGTTCTTCTTAAGAATGTCTATGCTGATACAAAGAGCAAAGAGATACTTTGTACCACTGATTTCACAGATTACTTATTTATTAAATAGATGAAACAAAATTATAGCTGTCCCTTTTCAACATTTAAATTTTTTTAATGATAATGCCTTTAAAATGCACAGAACATGAATGCAGGAGCTGGTGTGATAGGAAAGAGTCTTATTGCACATAATTAACAGACACATAATGTCTGGTAACCAGTAATTTCCTTCTAGCTGAGTAAGGAAATAATTTAATCATGTTGATCAAATGAATCCCAGGAGCCCAGTGTAACATTATGCCTAAAAAAAAAAAAAAAAAAAATCTACATTAACTGATAAAAGACTACTTGGTTAAAAAAAATATAGCATGGTTTCCAACCCTGTTTAGGTATCTTTAATAGTATTTAAAATGCAAGCCTGATTTTAGTAATTGGCATAATCTGACTTTTCAGGAACATTGTTTTCCAACACTGGCTGAAGCTACAAATATTGGCATGGTACACTTTTCTAGAACTGACTGAAACCTAAGTGTTGCAAGATATATATTTTCCTCACCAATGAAAACGGATCCCCCACCCCTGCTTCAAAGAGCGTGTAGGGGGTATAAAGAGGGGGTGCATGGCAGGCAGGGGAGCGGTTAGACCACACATCCATTTTCTTTTTTTAAGAATCTCTTTCCTAGAATAGCATCCAAAATTCAACAACTAAATATAAACCCTCATTGCTCTTCTGTAAATTCCAGCTTAATATTCAAAACAGGCCAGGGAGAAGTTTTTATTCCAAATCATTCCCCCCAGACAAATTTCTCTTCAGTAGAATCTATCCCAGTCCTGACAGACTGGTGTTGCCTTTTGAAATCTTTTGTGGTCTTTCCCATTGTTCTTCGGAACTACTTAGACAAGGCAGCAAGCCACTTTCCTGCTATCTGAAGTCAGCTCCCTGTAATGAGGTGATATAATTTAACACTTACCATAATACATTTTATCCATCTATTGTTTGCTAAATAATTCCTGCAATAACACTTTTATTCTTTCCATACTTCTTCAGGGCAATGCTGGGGGAATAATATTTTTACTGCAGTGATTGATGACAAGTCCTGGTGCTATACAACCCCCACTCACAGAGGTTATTGATAAGCATCAGGAAGATTGGAGGGAGCAGAGGGGGGCAGGGAAAACGTCCAGAGGCTTGTGCTGCATGGAAAAAACATCAGGGATCAGAGGGTTAATACCATTTTATGAGGTTGTAAAAATCTACCCCAAGATTCTTGTGTTAGCAATATTCTTTGTGTAAGATGTATGTTATTAAAACAAGTAGCAGCATCTGAATTAAAGTGACAGTATGATGGATGACTACTGAAGGGGAATCGGAGCCGTTTGCAGCATTTTGGGCTAGATGTGGGAATTCTGCCTCAGAGGCAAGGAGCTTGGCAGACACATTGATTCCGGGCTGACGCATGTTCATAAATATGCCCCCAGAGAGGTGTGGCCTAGCAGAATTTACAAAATTATGTTCATGAATTATTTAACATTTATTTATGGATGCTATATTTAAACAGTATTTGCCAAGGCGAATGGACCATAGCTTACAGACTGATCTTTAGATAATGCAAATTCTGCACTAGGCAGAGGTGGCGGGTGCCTGGCCCAGTGATGCTAAGCCTATCAAAACTATATTAGAGATGAGTCCAGCGACAATGGAGCTGCCCTTCCGAGACTCGAGGTGTTTCCCTGAGGTAGCCAAGGCCCAGAAAAATCTTGGGGAAGAGAAGAGGTCAAGGAGGATTTTTCCCTCTTTGGGAATTCAGTTACATCAAAAGACATGATTGTGTTAGTGCTCATTCAAATCTTAATACAATAATGAAATTTTTTTATTTATAACAATGCCTTTAAGAATTGTAGGATGTAATGCTACTGTTTTGAGATTGAAAAGAAGAAAGGAAAATATTTAGAAATTCCCATAACATAGACACCTCTCTAATCATGCTGAGTGCTACCTTCAAACATATAAGGAAGTTAGAGTTATGACTGATAAATACGTAATTTAGTGCCATATGATTTGGCATGGGGACATATGGCAAAGATCCTTGCGCTCACCAGCCATTCTATTTGCTTCTCCCCACTTCTCCTTCTCCTTGCTGGTAAGTGGGGCCTTGTGGTTCATTCTTGCCAATGAAATGTAAGTGGAAGTGGCATGTGTCACTTCTATAGTTAAGGCCTTCCAGATTTTCTATTGTCTCTCTTCTCCAGTCATGGTAAATGAAGAGACCAAAAATTCCAGAAAGTTCAGCTACAAGATGGTGGAGTCTCCAACAGCCCTAATCCTGCTTGTCTGCTTGAAGTTGAGCCCCATCAACCTGCTTGGGATGAGTAGCATAACTGAGAAATTATGGTTGGTTTGGGTGAAGCCACTGAGATATGGCAGTTGCTTTCTCTGCAGTGTTACAAAGACAATCTTAACTAATGTACTAGATTAGTGGTATTCAAGCCATCTTGATGAAATAAGATGCTTATGTTAGAATGTAAATCAGCACACCACTCACTTCCAGGAAGTCTTACCATGAAAAAGAGGTCAACTAAACTAAATAGTGTGCTTGGTGACATAGTTGATTTGTTTTCTGACATAAGCACTTTAACTAATCGCACCTGTGGGGGGGTGGGAGGGATGGGGTGGCTGGGTGATAGACACTGGGGAGGGTATGTGCTATGGTGAGCGCTGTGAATTGTGCAAGACTGTTGAATCACAGATCTGTACCTCTGAAACAAATAATGCAATATATGTTAAGAAAAAAAAAGAAGAAGATAGCAGGAGGGGAAGAATGAAGGGGGGGGGGAATCGGAGGGGGAGACGAACCAGGAGAGATGATGGACTCTGAAAGACAAACTGAGGGTTCTAGAGGGGAGGCGGGTGGGGGGATGGGTTAGCCTGGTGATGGGTATTAAAGAAGGCACATTCCGCATGGAGCACTGGGAGTTATGCACAAACAATGAATCATGGAACACTACATCAAAAACTAATGATGTAATGTATGGTGATTAACATAACAATAAAAAAATTAAAAAAAAAAGAGATAGTTCATAGACATGCTCTGAGAAGCACTGCAGTGGACAATGGCATATGTTCTCAAGTAGTTCCATTTCATATTTTATTGCTTTGCATGGATGACTGACATGTTTTGATGTTTCTTTTGCCTCTTGTTAGGCCCCAGCCTTTCCATCAAGGCTGAGGGAGACTCATACAAGGAAAGAAAAATTCAGTATGAAATGGATTGGATAATTTTTTTCAGGAGACTGCTTTATGACTTTGCCTTTCAGCTGATTTGAAACCCACATCTCACCTGAAAAAGAAACAGAGCTAGTCTTTTCCATTTCTCCTCCTCTTACAGAATCATCGGTATTTTTCTCCTCCAGCAAAATCACTATAAATGTAATAACCCGACCAATGGCATTATCAGAGTATCCAAGGCTAACCAAGACAGGAAGCTAGCAATACCAAGAAAAAATAAAGCAAATAATCTGATTTTATCAATTCCAGAAAAGACTCAGCAGCCGTCAAGAGTGGCAAGACAAGGGGATTGAGCTAAATTCCAAAAAGGAGAAAAAAAGAGAAAAAAACTGTAAGTATATATATTGACAAAAGACTCTGAACAAGTTCAAACTCATCAGTCAATACAAAGGTTAGAAATTAAACCAATAACTTAACTGTCATATGCTTTAACTACCATTTAAGCAAATATAAAAGCTAAGGTTGTGATCAACAAATTGTGTTTACATTCATTCATTACATTCATACATTACATTACATTTTGAATGTGATGTTTTATTTTTATTCTTTGCCTGATTATGAATTCCCTCAAGTTGGTATATGAGTAAGCATGTGAACATACACACATACACACACACACACACGTTTACCTCAATACCTAGTATAGTTGTAGAATACACTAAGAATTTAACCAATGAATAAATGAGTGAATAAATCTGAATTTACGTGTGTTACCCAACAAGCAACTATTGGAAGCACTAACAAGACTAATAGCAGAGGGTTAACTATGGTTCTTCTCAAGAATTGTAGTACCTACGACCCAGCAATCGCACTACTAGGTACTTACCCAAAGGATACAAACATAGTGATTAAAAGGGGCACATGCACCCCAAAGTTTATAGCAGTGATGTCCACAATAACCAAAATATGGAAAGAGCCCAGATGTCCATCAACAGAGGAATGGATAAAGAAGATGTGATATATATATTTACATAACACACATAAATATACTATTATATAATGGAATATTACTCAGCCCTCAAAAAGAATGAAATCTTGCTGTTTGCAATGATGTGGGGATGGAGCTAGAGGGTATTATGCTAAGGGAAATAAGTCAGTCAGAGAAAGACAAATACCATATGATTTCACGTATATGTGGAATTTAAGAAACAAAACAGATGAACATGGGGAAGGGAAGGAGAAATAAAACAAGATAAAAATAGAGAGGGAGGCAAACCACAAGAGATGCTGAACTCTAGGAAACAAACTGAGGGTGCTAAAGGGGAGGTGGGTGAGAGGATAAGGTAATTGGGCATTAAGGAGGGCACCTGATAGAATGAGGCTTGGGTGCTACATGCAGCTGGTGAATCACTAAATTCTACCCCTGAAACTAATAATACAGTATATGTTATCTAAATTGAATTTAAATAAAGAATAAAGCAAAAAAGAATGGTACTAGCATCCTCAAATGTGAACTCTATATCTTTAACCAAACTTTTGAATCAAACGGTACATGAAAACTCCAGAAAATTCTGTGGCTTGGTCTAAAGTGTTGAATTTTAATAGACTATTAAGTTTTTCAGGATTTTCAGAGGGTTTGGTAAGAAGTGCTGGAGAATGAGGGATGGATGAGTGTACAGACATATAAGAAAACACATTGTTCTTGCCTTATCCCTATTCCTTTAGTAAAGCAGAGCCTGAGGCAAGGATTAAAGTGCTTATCCCGTATATATGAGAGGCAGAAGCCCATGGTGAAGGAGAGGGAAAAAGAAGCAAAGCAAGGGTAGATGCACAGCAATGCAATGCTATGAGTAATTGAGTTGACATCTGCTTCCCAGTGAGCTGCAGCGAGACACAGCAGGTTCCTCAGCATGTCTGCTAGGCACTCAGAAGAAACTGAACCTCAGAATAGACCCTGGAGGGAAGAAAATAAAGGGAACTTACTTGCCTCACTCCCCCACAACTTTCTTTTATTCATTGGTCAAAGTTTACTCTGGAAAGCTACCTGCCCCCCTCTGGATTGTGTCCTTCACAACCTAAGACACAACCAGCCAGATCCCAAGCCTCTCAATGTGGTATTTCATCCAAGTTTAGAAGTGGAGAGGTGTATCAACACTGACAGGGCTTGGAATGTAGGGTGAAAGGCAATGCTGTCTTGGGACTTCAACTAAGACTACAGCCAACTTGGGGAGTCCAGCAAAGTCACCAAGGGTATTGTGGGCCAAGAGGCAAGTATCACCTTTGTAGAGAAATGGGCAGTGAGTCTGAGCTCTGCACACATCTCCAAGGCTTAAAATATATTCATATGTAAGGATTCTAAGGTGATATTTTCCACAATATTTTCCATATTGTCCTCTCCCTTCACCCTGCACCCCCCCACCTAGGTTCAGTGTTTACTCCACCCACATTTCCCACTTCATTCTGCTCTTTGTGGGATGTAATGCTCAAAGCTGAGCATGCTCTGTAGCCAGTGGTCATTGTTGTTGGGGGAATACTCTTTCTCTTTACCCAGGTGTTGAGAACAAATGCCATCTTTTTTCTAAAACCCTGCCCCCATTTTCTCTAACTGGATATCTCTCGCTTTGCTGCATTCACATTCTCCTTATATTTTTGTTCAAGTATCTGTCACCTTCCTATATGCCCATAATTACTTATGTGTATTTATCTACTCCATTTAATTGTTAGTTCCTTGAGGGCCTAAAGTATGAAGGACAGTGAAATCTAGCCGAGTAAGTTTGATTTTAGTGTCTGACAAACCTGAATTCTCTGGGCTTCATTTTCTCTGCTCAACTTTCTGAGTCTTATTTCCTCTTACGTAAAATTGCAGTAGTTACACCTATTTGGGTCTAGTGAAAATTGGTAGAGACAATATAAACCGTGCATAATGAGGTGTCTGGAACATAGTAAGTGCAAAATAAAGGTCAATCTCCTGTCCTTACTCACTTTTTATATCCTCCCTTTCCTAGTACCAATGCAATGTGTGGCTAGCGGAAGATGTGTTTTCTAGTTTGTGTGATGTTGGTGAGTACATGTAGTACTTACCCTATGCCAGGCACTATTCTTAGCACTTATAAGAGTATTTTTGTCCAATTCTATTAAGTAGGTACAATTTTTATTTCATACACATTTGCACAGCACTGGGTACATGCCAGACACAGTTCTAAATGCTTAACATATATTAATTATTTTAATGTATATTACAGAGCCATGAGGTTAGCACTGTTATCATCATCATCCCCAGTTTCCAGGTGAGAAAACTGATACACAGGTTAAATATCTTGCTCAAGGTTATATATCTAGTAACATCTGGGATTTAAACACTACAGTATGGTTCCAAGCTGATTATATATAGTGTGGTATAGTATATTATAAAATACCTTATAAGTAAATAACTCTCTTACAACTTAAAGAGTTTTTATTACTTTTAGATAAATAATACTCACCTAGAAATTGCTCAGTCCAGGACTGAGACTTCTTTGTATCAACCACTTGGCTCAATAGATCAGTTTTAAGCTACAGCCACCTAGATGGCAGGAGTCAATTAGAGCACTAATTACTACCCAAGAATGATACAACGTCTGCACAAATACAAGGGAAAAGAGAGGTAGCACTTGTGTTTGAAACTATTTTCATTATTGTATCATATTGCTGTTCACATCTGGATACTGTAGGATATTTCTTCCCAGAGATTTTTTGCTTTCATGGGCAATTCTTTGGATATCCCACAAACCCTACCGAGGTTGACTCTGTGTGTGCATGTGTGCATATGGAAAGGTGAAGATAAAATAAAATTCTCTAGTCCATAAAAAGATATAGCCATGAGAATAATAAAAGTAAGAGAACGTTTTCACAATAAAGTGCCATGCTAGCCTTGCAAATGAATTGAGATTGTGACCAGTCCCAGGTCACCATGATTTCATGAAACATCAAAGAATGTTCATACAACGTTGAGCACATTCCAATATCCAGAGAACAAAAGTAAGCACATATTAAAAAATCTGAAGAATTGAATTTTTAGTTAAGGCCTCAGTGGAATCAGATAGATTTCCCATATCATCTCCTTCTTCCCTTTCTTCCCCTCAGGCAAGAGTATGAGACCCTAACGTAAACCTAACCTTGTCATCATCTTAAAGGATATACTGTTATTCCACTTATGCCATATTTCATATAGTTTTTAGCTGTAAGCAAAAATGGTTCACATTCCAGGGAAATGTTATTTTGGCATTATCAGTGCCCATCAGAGGAGTTGTTTAGCTCAGGTAAGACCAGGAGAATTAGGAGAGCCCTAACTTGACTTAACACTCTTCCTTTTGGGTTAGGACAGATATTAATCATGTCTGACCTCTTACAAATGAAAAGGAAATAATCTCCTTTGACATGGCATGCATTTTTTCTACCCTGGGGTCTTTCCTCTTAGTTTTGGTATTTATGTATTTGAAAGAGATGCTAGCATAGTTGGTATTAGTTTTAAGAGGTCACATTTTCCCCCTAAACCAAATTCTACTGGAAAAAAACCCAAAAAACAAAAACAAAAACCCACAGCTGTCTGATAAGGATACTGCCTTTCATTCCTCTCAGCAAGGTCTAATTATCCTTGAATGACAAGCTTCAGGTACATTCCCATGTGATGAGCTCTCAATTCTTTTTCATCTTTTTCCATTGTGGGTTTCAGCCAGTTTCCCTCCCAGTAAACTGTGCCTTTGGCAAAACTGTGGGGCAGACAAGCAGGGAGGCAGACCAAACTATCCCAGGCTCTGCCTTTAGCAAGTGAAAACAAAGGCTCATTCTGCAATTGAAGTGTTCTTGGTAGGCTTTGAGCACCACCTCACCCATTTTCAGCAATCACTGGATAGTCTATTCCCATTATTATGCTGATAAAAAGCCCACTGCCTTCTTGAGACTAACATAGTATTATACTGCCTATATGCTTTATTCTGTCAATTTTTTGTAAGACAAAAATTTGCTTAATAGAGCAGGTCTGAAAGGTAGAACTGGAGATAAAAGAACCACCATTTTCATTAAAAATTAATTCGGGAGGCAAGCAAGAGAACCAGAAGGCGCAAATTCACTTGGGACCAGCAACAGCATGTGAGTAAGGCAAGAAATTTGGGGAAGAGATTCTTTTTGACTCTAAGTAATAAGTTCTGGAAAATTATGATTACTTTTAAAAAAACAATCTAAAAATTTGAACATGGATTTTACTCAGTTCATTATGGGATTTTCATCTTTGAATTTATCAAATAGCATATCCTGATAAAACTGTATATAAACTACATAAACAAGTTAAATGAGTAAACACGTAAACTTATGTGTCAATTTCTATGTTTAAATTCGTTATAATATTAAGGTGCAGATAATATTACATTATATCCCATTAAGTCTTATCTTAAAGCATGGCAGCTTTGTTCAATAAGAGAATATTCTAGGACTGAATATTCCAAGAGGCAGGTTCTGACGAGTGAATCAGTTGCCAGGCCAGTTAAGGGCTACGTTGGAAATGGCACAGTGTCACCTCTACCACACTTGATCATTAAAGCAATCATATTGGGGAAGAGCTTGGAAGATGTGGTCACCTTTGGAAAACAGGTTTTTAAAGGCGATGTTAGGTCTTAAAAACAACAGCCTACTAATTTTTTCTCAGGGAAAATTCCAGGTACGCAGAATACAAATTTCTGTTGATCTTTTTGGGAAGCTAAAGGGGAAAATAGTTCAACTTCTTTTGTAGTAAATCTGTGGCCAAAAGAGGAGCCCCAGTTATTTTCTCAAAGGATTTCATCTGCCTTTAATGTCGTTATCTTGTCACGCCTGTACCTTTCAGCAGTTAATATGGTAACCTTAGGAGCTAGAACTGTAAATCATCCAGCCCAGTGTCTCCCAAATGCCTAACTTCCTCACCCCTTTTCTCAGTGATAGTGGTAGGGTCTCAATTTGTCTCTCTCCTAAAATAATTACTTCCTGGCACAGGTAGCGAATTGACATATTGTTCCACAATAAGTTGGGTTAAGGAGAAATCATCTAATTCCCTTTCCACCTCCCCCCTTCACTTTACAAATGGAAAACCTAAGACATGTCTTTCTAGGGATAATACCCGGTAGAGTAGAACCAAGGCATGAATCTATTGAATATGGGTCTGACTCCCAATTCAGTGCTTATTCCAGCACAATGAATGTTATATGTATTCACAGAGATAGGTAAGGAAGAGAGAACGTCATCATCACACCCCCACCCTTGCTCTCTGTGGACCGCTAGTCTGTACTCCATCATGGCAGCAGGTAGTGTGCTTGGAAAACAAAACTATTTCAAGTGCCCTCACTAGGAGGTTAGGTATCCTACAGAGGCTAAAGAGGACCAGGAGCTCCATGTGGGATTCTCCTACCTAGAAGAGGTTAGGAGGCTAAAAGCAAAGAGAAAGCAAGGGCCCAATCTGCAAAGAGGAGAGATAAGTTCTGTCCTAGGAGATTTGTAGGTTGGTGGGCTATGTGCAATGTTTCCCACGTGTAGAGTATCAGGGAGCAGGAAAAAGGCTGCATAGAGGGCTTAAACTGTGAAGAAAATAGCAACAGGTCCATACCTAAAATTTCCAGGCCTGGGTAAGAATACAAATGGAGGACCATAGACTTTATGAGTAAATATTTAAAGGATTTAAATCAAGTTAACAAACTGTTAAATAAGCTATATTTCCTTCTCAAACCTGTCAAACCTTGACATATGCTCATTTATAATAACAAGAAATAAAGAATAAGGTTAATGTTTTTATAACATTGAAAGTTGGCAAAATATGAAAGACTACCATATTCAATTATTGCACGTGTTAGTATTCTAATGATGGGGCAATGATGTTGGATGATTACTAATACTAAGACATAAATAATTTATAAATTATTACATGTTTTCCATAACATATACTTCTTACTTTCATTTCAGCAAAATCATTGTGTTACTGCATCAAGATTTTGGCATAATTTATGTACTACTGACAATAATGCTAAATTTGACACTCTTGTCAAGCTGTAGTTATCAGAACTTTTTATTAATTTCAGTTTTAGAAACTGCACTCTGCTATAGTAGCAACATCTTGAATTTCCAATAAAATTCTCGAATCAACGCTTAGAAGAATTTCGCGTATTATGTTTGAATATTTAAATGAACCACACATGATAAATTAGCATTATAAAAAGATCATTATAAATTATTTTAGTTTCTTTATATGTTATTAACTTATGTTGCAATTTTTACCACCTCTTAAAATAATATCTGGATTTATACACTAATAGAAGGAATTGATATTACATTTCATGCATGTAACACGCAGTTACATATACATACACACACATAGAGATACACACACGTACACACATATTTAAGAAAATTGTGAACTGTTACATGCTGAAAAATGTTCCTGCAGCCATCATGTACAATTCTTGCAAATACTGCACTATTTTTCCCAAACCATAAGTTGGAGGAATTGGAAATTGGAAAACAAAGAGAAGCAAAAAAATGGATACATGGAAATAATACTTTGTTAGGCAAGAATCTATTGCATTCTTGCTATCTTGGAGGAAGCATTTGACAAGTTAATTAATTTGTCTTCTCTCTCACTAAATGCTTTAGGTGCTTAGTCCTTGCACTTGATGCAGTCTGTCTCTGAAGTCAGCAACAGCACCACCCACAAGCCTTCTTAGCATTCAGATGAAGCTGCCTTTTGTTTTAAAGACATAAGAAGATAGATACGGAGAAGCGTTTCTCCCCCTGGGGCTTTAACTGTGGTGGTTATAGCAGTGGATGTTTAGGATCATGCTGAGCTAGTACTGGACATCAGATCCTGAGTGACAGAATGCTCATGAGTTCCTGAACATATTTTATATGTGTGTGTTTGTAATATGCAGGCCCTTCTTCAGTGTGAAGAATTTTATCTTCAATAAAAAGTTCTGATAACTACAGCTTGACAAGAGTTTGTCAAATTTAGCATTATTGTCAGTAGTACATAAATTGTGCAAAAATCTTCAGTCTTCAGTGTGGATCAGGGCCCTCTTTCCAGGGTCCAATCATACTGTCTAGGAAGGTACGGCCCTCCTCACACCTCATTACTCACTGTCTCTGCTGCCTTATCTCTCATTCTCCAAATCTTTCTCGTTTCTCTTAGTTCTCCTCCACTCCACAATGCACTGTGTTCCTTCTCTCTCTCTCTCTCCGTTTTTCTTCTTTTCCTTTCTTCCTTTTTTCATTGAAATTTCCTTTTTTAAAATAATTTTCTCAGAAGCACATAGCACACTATTTCTTAAAATCTGTATGTGTGTGTTGGGGGATGGGTAATAAACAAAATCCAAAAGGGAAGATACAAAAGTGAATTATTCACTCCCTTTACACTCCTCCAATACACATCCTTCCTATAGGAAATCCCTGTTGAGACCTCAGTTTTTATATTTCTGGGTCATGTTCTATATATTTACAAAGTGTATCATTTTTTAAACAAGTGTAACAACCAGATACATACTGTTGCACAACTTATTTATTTTTCACTCAGTGATAAATAATGGGTTTGCATTCAAGTCAGTATATAAACTTTTAATTTGTACATAGTATTTCATATTGTGAATGTACATTTAACCATTTCTGACAGTTGTAAACATAGATTTTTTTCAATTTTTGGTATTATTAGACACTGCAATAAATACACTTGGACATTAATCTTTACGTACTTGTGTGTATATAAAGATGTATGACTAAACTTGGAGTGTATGATTAAACGAATATTTTAAAATTTAATAGATCTACAAAATATCCTTCTAGAACTCTTTTATACTCCTACCACCAATGTATGAAAGTTTTCCCCCAACACTTTTCCTAACACTATTTGTTATCAAATCCCATTTAAATTTTACTTTCATCATTTACAGACTAAAACTAACAAAAGAGAGATAGTCTATTGTCCCAATGTGTATTTTTCTGATTCTCTAGTGAAACTTAGCTTCTTTTCCTGTTCGTTACTTATTTTTTTAAAAAACTCTTAAAATATCAGGGTTTAAACCTGGCTACATATGTAATAAATAGCTCTATTCCTGTGCTTTATCTATCTATACCTTATTTATGTTACATATCTATCTATATAACAAATCATCCTCTCACTCTATACTTTGTTTTTATTGTTTATTTTTTAAGATTTTATTTATTTATTTATCAGAGAGAGAGAGCACAAACAGGGGGAGCAGAAGGTAGAGGGAGAAGCAGGCTCCCCGTAGAGCAAGGAGCCCCATGTGGGACCTGATCTCAGGGCCCTGGGATCATGACCCGAGCCAAAGGCAGACACTTAACCAACTCAGCCACCCAGGTGTCCCTTTACTTTGTTTTTAATCTTTGTTTATAATATATATTTATAGAGATTTTTACTTTGTACATGGTCTAATCTGCCAATTTTATCTTTTATGGCTTATGATCATGTTGTTATCTTGAGGAAGATATAACCTACCACAATAATAAAAAATCTTTATTTTCTTCTGGCAAATTTAGTATTTTGTACTATGTTTATTAGAAATTTATTACACCCAGAATGCATTATAGAGATTGAACACGATTATATTCTAGATTATATGTAACTGTGCCAACACTTCATTAAATCCTATACCTCCTGATTTAAAATGACTCCTTTATGACATATTAAATTACCATATTTATAAGGGTCCCTTTGTGGGCCCCCTATTTTGTCCCATTGATCTATTTGGTTAATCAACATTTTTTTAATTATGAAAATGCTATGATTTATTTTAACATCCCAAAATGTTCTCCCTCCCATTTTAATTTTTATGCCAATTTTTTTTTTACTGTTCTTACATATTTGCTTCTTCAAATATACTTTGGAATCAATTTTTCATGTTAGTAAATGTTTCCATTAGGTTTTTTCATTGAAATTGCATTGAATTTATAGTACTTTGGCTAACATTTACATCCTGTAATATTTATGATATCATTCCTTTTACACTGAGATATATGAGATATCAGGTCAGGTTTTATGCAGTTCAGGAAGTGTTAAAATTATTTTCATATTCTCATACATCGTCAAATGTATTCCTATGTATGTCATAGCTTTTGTTACTATTACGAATTGAGTCTTACAGATTTTTTGTTGCTATTACAGCTTGAGTCTTATAGCTGTGTTGCTATTATGAATTGAATCCTAATTTTCCGTTACATTTTCTAGTTATTTTTCTGGGATATAGGATAGCTCTTTTGGTATATTTATGCAGTAGCTAGCACCTTTTGAACAATCTTATCAGAGCCAATCATTTTTAGTCATCTTTAGATTTTTTTTTAAAAATAATTTTCCAAGATTCTATTATAACATTTTCAAACATATAGCAAAGATGAATTTTACTTGTTAAAATTTATATACCTACCATCTAGATTCTACCATTAACATTGTACTATGTCTGCTTTATCACATATATTTTTCATCTATACATTCCTTTTCCATCTATCAATATACTGTAGATTTTGAAGTGTTTCTGAGTAAACTGCAGACATCAGTACATCTTCTCCTATACACTTCAGTATTTACAGCAATAACTAGTTATATATTTATTTATATTTTCCCTTTGAAATTAAATTTACATTCAGTGAAATGCACAAATCTTCACTGAGAGTTGACAAATGCACGAGTCTGGCAACTTGGGCTCATTACCCGTAAAATTCCCTCACTTGCCTTTCTAGGCCATCTGTCTGTGCTCTCACCTTCTCAGAAGAAACCACTATTCTGGTAGTGACAGAGGGAATGGGGTGAAGTTGACTACATTACAAAATAATGTTCATAATGAGATCTGAAGAAGCAAGAAGCAGCCATTGAAAGAGGCAAAGGAAAGTGTAAGTGCAAAGGCCCGGAGGCAGGAACAAGCTCCTTGTGTTCAAAGAAAAGGGAAAATAACTGATTATAATAGAACAAATGGTGTAGGACACAGCATGAGATGAAGGAGAAGAGTTAGACACAGACCAGATCATGCAAAGCTCTGTAGGCCACGATGAATTGTTTGGATTTTATTCTAAGTGTGACCAGAGGCACAGCAAGATTTTAAGCAGAGGAGTAACGTTATTTGAGTTACATCAAAATAGATCACCTTGGATGCTGTATACAGAGTAAGATTAAAAGCAAGGAGACCATTTAACAGGCTATTACAGAATTAGAAAAGACATGAGGGTGGTTTGCATTAGGATCATTGGGCCAAATCATTGAGGAGAATATGGAAAGAATTAAATATGACCCGTAAGGCTTTGATTTGAGCCACCTGAATGGACGGTACACTCCTCACTGAAATGGGGAAGACTGAGGACAGAAACATGCTTGGAGAAGTAGGGTGTGAATATGTGTTACATGGTGAGCTGGATGGAAGGAATCAAGATATGTTTAAAAAATGTCAAAGATGAGATCCCTACTAATATAAAACTAGAGAGGTCAAGGAAGCAGTTGGATATATGAGACTGGTACTCAAGGTCAGGTCTGTAAACTAAAGTGGAAGGTAATTAGCACATAGGTAAAGTCATGGAATTGGATAAATTTACATAGGGACTTAGAGTCGATAAAGAATAAGTGGGGGGCCAAGATGGATCCTGGGGCAATGAACTACTCAGAAGAAGGTAGAGGAGGAGGAGGAGCCAGAAAAGCTTGCATTAGAGCCGTCTGATAAACTGAATGGAAACCAGGAGAAAGTAGAGTCAGACAAGACAAAAGGACACATGTTGACGGAAGGAAGAAATGATCAAATGTGTTGAATGCCTCTGACAGGTAGACTAGGATTAGAACTGAAAAGTTAGCACTTTTTTTTGTCCACACGAGGCTGATAACCTTGGTGGGGGGGAATTCAAACCAGTATTTGGGACTGAAAATAAACTCAAGGGATTTGTCCAAAGAATGAGAAGTAAAGAGGTAGGAATAGCAAGTGGTTTTAGTTTATTTCAATGCAATACATGGAAACAATCCACTGAGTTAGGCTGTTTTTCACGGTTCGTACTCAGGTAAAAAAAGGAAAAGACATGATTTCTGATAAATTCAATTTAGGATATTGAAGCAACCTTATCTATTATATTTAATAAACTGCTCAAACCCTGCATCATTTTCTTCCTAGGACATTCCAGGCTGATGGAGTGGATTAAGTATTTAAAGCAAACAAATACAAACCTTGACCACTTTGAGCTGGTGTGAAGAATATTCCCATGTCTTTCTGGGTCTATCAAAACTGCACTGATTCTATTGTGAAATACTGCATTGCTCATTAATTATCCCATTTAGGAAATAGTTCATTGCTGCTGAAACTTTCCCACCAGAAATTTTGGACATGATACAGGTCTTCACTTTGGCTCCATTAAGAGTTTATTTTAATACATCTAACCTTCTGTCTGACAAAGGTGACTTTTTTTCCCTTGCTCTACTTTCTTCTTTAGGGTAGTGCCAAAGAGGAGGTTTCTCATGCACAATTTTATTACTGGTAGCAATTCTATCCTATCAAGTGGCTTTTCTGGCAGCCAGCAGCAAGATGTAAAAAATAAGAGTAAAAAACTTTCTTTTCACTTAGAAAGTCCCAAGAGCCTTGCTCTAATGTTTTCTGTCTCTTTTTGCCAATGATTTCATGAAAATGGAATATAAATACTTGATCACTTTACAGCTATCTCCTTTCCTTATGAAATAAAGAAGACATATTAAAAACAGTGTCTTCTACGTACTCTCTCAATGATCCCAATGTGTGAGTGATAATCATGGAGGGAATCTTACAACTAATCTTTTTAGATATATTAATTCATGTTTCAGTCCAAAATCTTGGCTCTGTAGAATAGGAATTAAATGAGTAGGGGGAAAATAGTATTCTGTAGAATAAGAATTAAACGAGTAGGGGGAAATAGTATTCATGTTATTAGCTAGAGTCCCTTTGGAAAATCCCTTAGGAAAGAGACTTGTTGCAAACTAGACAAAATGGACAGAGCCATGCTTTTGAAGGAAGTTTTGGTAGGCTTTGTGAAAAAGAACAACAAATAGATACTTTGATCACATCACAGTTTTGTGGAGGGCAATTACTACTAAGGCCTTTCCTGAATTTCCTATAAAACTGGGCTTGTCCATGAGGAACATGGATATCTGGCTATTCAGAGCCAGATGGATATCTGGCTGTTCAGAGAGGCATTCAGTGGGATTTTAGAGAAGAGCACATCTTTATAATAAGGGAATATTCTTGGGGCGGCTGGGTGGCTCAGTCATTAAGTGTCTGCCTTCGGCTCAGGTCATGGTCCCAGGGTCCTGGGATCGAGCCCCACATCGGGCTCCCTGCTCGGTGGGAAGCCTGCTTCTCCCTCTCCCACTCCCCCTGCTTGTGTTCCCTCTCTCGCTGTGTGTCTCTCTGTCAGATAAATAAATAAAAATCTTAAAAAAAAAATAAGGGAATATTCTTACATGCTATTTGCCCAAACTACCCAGCTTATATACCCAGGCATTACCCTGTCATGCCAGAAGTTAAAATAAGCATGAATTACTCTTAGATTTCAGTAGCTACTATATCTAGAGAAGAACATATATACTCTGAACAGTGACTGGAATTCTTGGTAGTCGGAAAAAAATTTGAAGAATTCTAAGAATAAAACTGATTTGAACCTTGAGATACTTATAAAAACCAGAACTTTGTTGATTCCACACTGGGAAAGAATTGCTAGATTGAGTATCCGTGTAAATAGATCAAAATTTGTGTGCCCTGATCCTTAATTGAAGATAAAAGTGGTTACCTGTGTCTTAAATGCTGTGTGGTGATAGATGGTAGGGCAGCTATGCTTGTGGTGAGCATAGCAGAACATGCAGAGAAGTTGAATCATTGTGTTTTAAACCTGAAACTAATGTAACATTGTGTATCAACTATATTCAAATGAAAAAAAAAAAACCCTAAAAAAAAAGACAACAAACTATTTTGTCTGTTTTGGAACATCACATAAATAGAAATACACAATACATATCCATTTCTATCAGGCTTCTTTCAATCAGCAGAACGATTTTAAGATTCATCTAGGTTGTGGGGCACTGGGCTGGTGCAATCGGCTAAGCGCCTGACTCTTGGTTTCAGTTCCGGATGTGATCTCAGGGACTTAAGATCCGCCCGGTGCTTAGCATGCAGTCGGCCTGAGATTCTCTCTTCTTCTCCCTCTGCCCCTCTACTTCCCCTTCTCTCCCTCTCTTTCTTTTTCTCTCAATAATAAATCTTTAAAAAAAGATTCATTTACGGGACACCTGGGTGGCTCAGTCGTTAAGCGTCTGCCTTCGGCTCAGGTCATGATCCCGGGGTTCTGGGATCGAGTCCCACATCAGGCTCCTTGCTCAGTGATGAGCCTGCTTCTCCCTCTCCCTCTACTGCTCCTCCTGCTTGTGCTCTCTCTCTCTTTCTCTCTCTCTGACAAATGAATAAAAATCTTAAAAAAAAAAGATTCATTTAGGTTGTTGCACTGACAAATATTTTATTCTTTTTTATTATATCACATTTTGATTGCCCATTTTTCTGTGGATGGATTATATGCTTTTTTATTATTTGATAATCATTATTAAAACTGCTATAAATAATCTTGCATTAAAAATGTAGTTAGCTGTGTATAACTGAGTTAGCAAAGGCACTTAAATAAATCAAAAGAATACTTCCAGAAGGTAATGCTGGAATGCACAACTTGAAGAAACATTGTACCTGAACCAGTCTTTTCTGGTAGATAGATACACGGTAAGGTAAACCAGAAGGAATTGTGTCTGAAATCATCTTGACATGACAATAGTGGTCAGAAATGTAACTCAGTGAAAATATTTCCTCCTAGTTTAGGGTCAACCCTAATACGATATGAAGGTTGATGTCACCCTTTCTCTGAGAAAAAATAAAGAAGCGGTTGTATCCTCATCCCAGAGGAAGTCCAAAGGGAACTTTGAATTGCTTATAATGATTGCCTACCATTGGCCTGAATGAATTAACAGCCTCCTCAGGGAATGGTGTTCAGTCTGTGCCAAAAAGATAGAGAACTTTAAGCTTGTAGCTGGAGAATGCATCATGAATTAAAGAGAGGATGTCAGCAGATACCAAGATCTGCTGGAGGAGAGAGAGATGCATAGTCCATGATTATTCAGAAGCTGATTATCCAAGCTCTTTGTTTATCTTATAGTTATTTTTTTCATGTAATAGGGTAACATCTTATTAAGGTTATTCTCTATGCCTTGCTCTGTGTTGATGCTTAATGTGTATTTAACTCACTAGGATAGGCACTATTGATATCTTATTTTATAAATAAGAAAACTGGTACTAATAGATGTTAAGAAACCTATCCAAGCTTACCCAGTTGGCAAGTAGCAGAGCTGGGATTTGGAACCTAGGCAGTGTGACTTTAACTCATGTATTCTTAACCATTAACCTATGTTATCACCTCTAACCTCAGGATTGGCCTGTGACATAAAAAAGGAGACAAAATTTAAATCAATGAAGAGAATAAAGAAATTGTGTCAGTTGAAGACTAGCTTTGCATTTTCAATGAGGCACATTTTTCCTGCCCTCTGTTATCAAAATTAAGGGAATTAGCTATGTTCTGATTTTATTTTTTTGGCAAAATTTGGAAGTCATCTGGTGGTCAATTAAGGCAGTCTACTGCGAACTATGTTGTGATTCCTCTCTGTGTCTAGAAATTGCCATAGCATTTATGAAAACTTGGATCAATCAGTACTCAATAGTTATTATCCCTTTTACTGTAAATTTGACAATCAGGAAAAAGCACTAGAGATGAGGGCTCCTCACATAATCTTTATGCATGAGTAATTCCCAGAATAGACTCCAAGAAAGATAAAGGAGGATAATATAATAGAAGGATATGAGGAACTTGAAAACCCCAGTATGTAAAAACTGATGAGAGAGTGAAATACCAGCACATTTTATTCACACTTTAAGCTTCTGGGGAAAAATAATCAGTGGGGATCAACTTGTCCAGGGTTATCCAATTGTGTTTCTGGCTGAGCAATTTGGTATTTGAGATTTTATTGTTTGTCAAAACCCTAATACTGTACTTAGAATATTCTCAATCAGCTTTGCTTTATTCTTTGGGATTGGAGGAGCAATTCTACATGGTAGGATAAGTTACTACTAGGCGTTTCTTTCTTTTTATCAAATAGTCTTTTATGAGGAATTTAGTTTTGATTAAGTAGAAGGTATTAAACATTTTTCCACTAAGAACTGTTATGACTGACACTAAAACTCTGTTGAATGACACACAAATCCTTTACTCATTTATTTTTTTTTTCACTTTAGTGTTTGAAAAGCTGATAATGCCCTGCTCCATCTTTAGTTTGCTGTCAAAAATATGTTTCTTCTAGCCAAAGATAGTAATAACTGTCATTTTACCAAAAAGCCATGGTGCATTCTCGTTTGCTTTTTAACTATGGGAATATAACCTTAAGAATTAAGATCAGGCCATTTGCCTGCCAGTATTAGAATCAGACAAAGCATAGTAATGCAAGAAGAATTTTGTAATGCTTTGAAAGTCTATAAGAAGTTGCCATAGCCACCTAGAAACTTCCAAGTGACTTAATATCTCAAATTCCCAGTCATCTAGCAACTTTTACCTCAGATGGGTTTTTTAAGTTGTTCTGTCTTATTTCTTGATATTTGAAATAATAACAGACATCATTTTTTTATCCTTCTGCCCTAGGAGTATGATAACTTTCTTTTTCTTTTTTTAATAAAGATTTATTTTAGAAAGAGAAAGCATGAGCAGTGGGGGAGGGCAGAGAGAGGGAGAGAATCCTCAAGCACACTCCCCGCTGAGTGCAGAGCCCAAGGTGGGGCTTGATCCCAAGGCCCTGAGATCAGGACCTGAGTCAAAATCAAGAGTCAGACGCTTAACCTACTGAGCCACCGAGGTGCCCCAGGAGTATGATAACTTTAAATTTATTATCCAAACTTGGACCTAGTTCAAGTGAAAAATGCACTATTAATAATCACAACATGGATGTGTAAAACACTACTATCCAGGTAAATTTTGTTACCCAACATCAGAGGAATTGCCCTAGACGTGAAGTAATTCATGACTATAGGAACTGAGAAGTCTTAAAATTCAAAATATTTTGAAAAGCAATTTGGCTTACTTCCCTGGAGGATTTTGAGAGTATGTTGAATATCTGTGGGTTTATGTCAGATGTTTTCTCTAGATGGCCAGATTTTGAATTCTGAGGTTAAGTTGATAACTATTATTTAGCTCAGTTTATTAGAACACGGCGGTTCTAAAAATCCCACTGTTTCTTTGTGGCACTTATTCAACCTCCTCAGTTTAAAACTCCATCATTTCTTTCCTGGATTACTGCCTCTCTGTAGGAAGAGAAAGGTCTACAAAACAACACCTACCACTATCTGTAAACAAGATTACTAGTTGGTTACCTTTCCGATTACTACTCCACATGTCCTCTGGTTCTTTAAAAAACAAACAAGCAAAAACCATAACAAATCTGCTTCTGAGTTTTTGCCCTTCCCTTCATTCCTGGGTTTTTAAAACCTACTTTCCTTCTGAAGCATTTTCCAGCCACCTCACTGATCCATTGAAACCTTACTGTCTCCTTCCTGAGCTCTGATATTAACGTCCTTGATGTAAATTAGAAGCGCCACTTACTATTGCATTACATTTGAGCAGTATTTTCATGTATGCATATCTTAAGTTCTGAAACTGTAAGCACCTTGAAGATAAGGACCACATTTTATATTTATGCATTAATGTGTTTTTCTTCTCTCCCATAACTAATTCTTGAGATGGCAAGAATCTCTTTGTATGTGTTCCCAGCCCATACTCCCCTTCTTCTTTAGAATAAATACTCCATCTGCCCATAGCAATGGGGATTCAAATCATATGCTTAGATAACACAGGTTGATTGCTCAAGGCTGATTTTTCCTTAGATGCACCCTGACTCAAGCTGGATCAATCAGGTTCTACTATTTAGGAGTGAGGACCCAGGTCTTTGTCGATGACTTGTACTAAATCAATATGTAAAGAGAGATGGGCTGGTCATGTCTGGGTTGGGAGGTTGGGAGGAGGCAATATGGGATGAGGAGCAAGAGGAATAAAACTGGTCTTCCCAAAGAAACCGAAGTGTGGGGCCACATGTGGGAAAGATGGAGAAAATAACCTAATCTCCTGCCCTTCTGGCCAAAGCAGCTTCCTAATTCCTCTCACATGTGTCCCAATTTCATCATCTCCATAGCACTTACGAGTTTTTGGATTTATCTTTTCAACTTATTTAGTCATGTGCCTATTTTCTATCTCACCCTTCTAGAATGTATACTTCGTGATGGCAAGGATTTCAGCGTGCTTGATGCTATCTCTCTGGCACTAGGAATAATGTGTGTACTGCAGTCACACTCGACACTATTTGTTGACTGAATGAATCCATAAATAAGTATTTAAATTAATTTCTGTTTCTTGGCAGTTAAAGGGATTAGGACTATAGAACATCTGATACCGTCAGACGGGAAATCAGAACACGGGCATGACTCGGAACAGAGGAACCACTGAGATCACACAGTGGGTTTGGAAAGAAGAAGAGGGGAGAAATGACAGAAAGGAAGAGGCCCCAAAGAGATACTGAGGAAATCAGAGAATAAGCTCTCCATTTGGCAATTCTGCTGTGTGCTGCCCTTGTGTGTCAACCCATCCAGAGAAAGCACCCCAAACAGCCAGCTGCCGGGAGAGCCTGAGAAAACAGAGGCTGGAGATAACAGAAGACTTTGGGGCCTTTTACAGCAAGTGCAAACTTTCACACCTGTCAGCCATAAATCAAGAATTTTATGGGGCTGCAATATTTACACTCTAATTAAAAAATCATAAAGCAAGCACCCTTTCAGGTTGCACAAAACAAAACTCCAGAACTTCTACAGCAGCAGCTGTTAATCAGTTACTCCTAATGACTTGCTGCCCCGCACTGAGACTGGGGGTTTACTAAGCCACAAACAGCAAACAAGACAGCTACAGAAAGTGCGACTGGCACCCGAAAAACAGCCTTAGCAGGTGGTGGCCATGACTTGGTCAGAAACCTTTCAGTTTATGGCACAGTCTCCATGTGGAGCCTGGGAAAATATTTTTGACAAACGTAGGTGGCAGCTTAGTCATGTTTTTGCCCTGTTCCCATGTGGAACTGCAGGTCATTTACCATGACGTAGATATGGAGCTGGGCTAAATTACCACGCGTGGGGTCAGCGGCAGACACAGAATTCCAAGTGGGGATGATAAATTACCTATGAACGTGTCAGGCCCACCATGTACACCTGGAATTGCACACCTGGAAACTGGCTGAAGTTGAAGTTCACCTCAGTCCTTTGGTGTCTCCTGCCCTTCTGGGGGTTGCCCTCTCCACTTCGAGGCAGGCCCACCTGCTGCTTTCATTGCGCAGAGAAGCCCAGCCTGGTCCTTTGCACTCCTGCCCACCCGGGCAGCCCCGCCTTCCTCCCACTCTGCCCTCTCCTCATTCCAGCTCCGGGAGACTCCTTTCAGCTGCTGGGAAGGGCAGCTCCTTGCCAGGGCCTCCACTCAAGTTCTTTCTCCCCACCCTTCCCCTGCAGGGTCTCTTTTCATTTTTCAGGTCACCACTTTAGAGTGGCCACCTGTGTTTTATTCTCGAAACACCCTATTGGTATCCTCCACGGCATTTTCGCAACCAGTAATTCAGTACTTAGGCCTTTGTTTCCTTGTTTCATGTTGGTCTCCTCCACCATGTCATTAGTCCCGTGAGGGCAAGTACCATCTGTCTTTTATTCACCATCCACCACACAATACCTAGCACGTTTCCTGGCCTATAGAAGTATAACTTACATTTTTGAATGAATTAGTGAATGAATGAATGAATGAATAGATGTCAATAAATATACGCTTTCCAATATGGCTTTTCAAGATAACAACCAGGATGAAATATCCAGAAAGAATTGGTCCCTACTTCCTTTCCCTGCTACTACATAACCTGGGTTATACAATACATAGTTTGTTTCCTTTCCTAACCCCAAAGGGGATGCCAGTGGTGAGAATTTCAACAGCTGTAGATATGAGGAAGAAGGCCATATTTTGGTAGGTATTAATTTACAACACTTGGAAAATACTGCTGGGTTTGCAGGAGAAAGTCCTGGCCCTGCTTCTATTAGATCTGATTTTGAATAGTGCCTCTCCTGTGCATTAGAGTAAGTCATTTCATCTTCATGAGTTTCAATTTCCTCATGGATTCAGTGAGGATGAAATGAACCACTCACTATATGTGGAAGTCCTTTGCATGACCAAGGAGGCATGATTATCTCATGATTCCCACTCAGTGCACTGACTGTATGCTGTCCTGCATCAGGGGGTGCTGTGGGGTGCCTTGTCTCCAGTCTGGGTCACCAGGTTCACACCTTCTCCCATGCTCTTTTGCCACCTGGCCAGAGTCTTCTCTTTCTGTGCCCTTTGGGGTGGTTCTCCCCCGTTTTCACACACATTGGCACCATGCTCTGCCTCTGCTGTGGCCATTTGATCACTCGTGGGAAGCTGCTTCAGAGGCCTCTGGGAGCATCACTGAAAGTACTAACCCTGCTGCCCTCCACTATTCTTGTTTCTTAGGCTGTATTAGTTTTATTAGCAAAATAACACAGGCCCCGTGAAATGTAATGGACTTCTACCTCCAAGATAATTAAAGCACCGTTCATTTGCAGATTCAATACAAATGCGACCACAAAAAGAAACCAGCTTTTATCGGCACATGCTCCCAACTCAGATCCTGCTGGTGTTGTGCTGCTTTGGCACTTGTGAAAAAATAAATCCTGAGGAATCACTGGGTTGCAATAGGCTTCCTGTTAAACACAGGAAAGAAACAGCTGATGTCTGAATTTGCTAATTTCCGCTGATTCAGTTAGAGGGTGATGCACACAGCTAACGAGGGAAACATTCAGGTATGTGAATTAAGGCTTGGAAACAAAGTGTAGGCTGTAATCAGTGCACCCTATATTAGGCTGGAATCATTACTTAGAGAGTGCTTCCCAAAGAAATTAGAAAAGAATCCCAAGCCAACCTGAGCTTTCTATAGTCCTCCTTCTCACTGATACAATATAACAAAAATACCCTTCCCTTACCCCTCTCTCAATCCTGGAATTTACAAGCAATGCTCAAGTGACTTTGTTTTCATGTGTGGTGGGAAAAAAAGCCAATATTGTTATTTTGTCTATATGAACATGGAACCCTGCGAAACAGAAAGGTTGTGTGATTTATCAAAGATCACACAGTGAGTCACTGGTGTAAACCACAAGGCAATTGTTCATTTTCTCATCCCCTGGGCAGCAAATGTTTTGTTCTCTAGGCTGGATTATCTCCTATAAACTCTCACCATATGCCCTGGCTTCCCTTGCCAGTCTAAAACACATGCACATCGCACAACATCCATACCCATACCCACACCTTCCCACCCATACACACATGCACACACTCCTTTAGAGTTGAAAAATGACCCCTAAGAGTTCTGTCCCCAAACTTCTCATCCATGTCCCCCATCGCCCCATCTGTCCACCCACAGCCCTTTATTCATCCCATCTAGGGTTTCCAGATTTAACAAATAAAAATACAGGATTACCCAGTGATAGCTGAATTTTAAATAATCACAAATAATTTTTTAGTATTAAGTAAGTCCCAGGCAACATTTAGGACATAGTTTTACTAAAACATTATTTGTTGTTTATCTGATGTTCAAATTTCACTGGGTGTCCTGTATTTTTATCTGACAAATTTAATCATATTGTAAGTATCTACCTTTCTCCTGTTTATTCCCTAATCTATGATTCCTGGATTCCACCTTAATCCCCGTCATTTTGGATTTCTGCTAAACATATTGCAGCCTATTTTCCATGTTTCCAAACCTGTCCAGAGCCAGAGATGACTATAGAGACTTCCTCTGCAGCACACACTTATAATATGCTGAGTTAGCTATTACAACTTTTTAGTGATATAAAATATCTAGCCTGAGTCCCCATACACTTTGGGAAAGTGTCGAAATCTAACAGTCCATTCCTCCTCTGTAAAATGAAGGTTTCCATAGTTCCTGTCTCATAGCCCTCTTGTAAGGACCCAGTGACAGAATGCAGAGTCCCTGGCACATAGTGTGAGTCATTATGTGTCATTAAGTGTTACTGGGGTTGCTGATTTTGTATTTATTCTCATTTTATAGACTAAGAACACAAAGGCCCAAAGGTGAGTTGCTCACCTTTACTTAGTGATCGTACTGCTAAATTTTGAAGAGAGGGCTCATGAGATTCTGCCTCAAATATCAAATTCAATGTTTAATTTCGATATTTTAGACCTAGGACATCTGAAGAACAATATGGCAGACACTATTAGTCACCCAATTGCCATTCCCATTACCTCATTCATTCCTTGCTGGAAGACTCCCGTTGTAGGGGTGCCTCTGCCCAGTCATATGTATGTGCAGGGAAATGGTCTTCTTTATAGCCTAGTAATGAAGTGTTAGCGTGTGATTGATGTAGGCATCGATGTGTGACCCCTTCCCGGCCAATGGGACCAGAAGGGAAGTATGCTAAGGGACTTCTGGAAATTTTTTTTTTTTTTTTGCTAATAAAACTATATACATGAGGAAATGCTTTTCTCCTCTGGATATGACATTGTCTAAACATAATTGCTGCTTATAACCAGGAAGGGAGAACTGTCAGTGCCCTGAGATGGCAGAGTAGACAGAGGGATAACATTTGTATCCTTGGGAGTGTTGACCTACAGAATTTCCTGTAACTCTCCTGACCCCACGTTTCCTATATTGTGAAATAATAACTCCTTTGTCTATTTTGGCATTCTTGGTCTATTACTTGCAACCCAAATCATCCTCAGTGAAACAAAATTCCAAATTCCACAGGAAAGAGACAGACTGAAAGGTATTCAGTTTCCTTTAGATCTCTGCAAAACTACACATTCACTCAACATATTTTTGATAGAACGTTAGGCATGAGGATTTCTTTCACCTCAAACACTTGATTTCTTAAACTATGAGCCATTTGTCACCTGTGATAGTATTCTTCTCCAGTGTGGCTTTGGCTCTATCCCCCCCTACAAGAAATGGGATATTCTCCTGGGAAACTTCAAAGAAAACTGCTTCTTGCCCATATTGTCAGTATAGTAGTATCCATTACAAAGCATGGAATAATAATATAAAATATTTTAATCTAACATTTAAGGGATATCAGTAACTCTCAAATTTTATACTGCATCAAAATAACTGAAAAGAACTTGCTAAAAATTCAAATTCCTAGCCTTCATCCCTCACTAGGAGTTTGATTCAGTAGGTCTTGAGTGGGGAACAGAAATTTGCTTCTTTTAAAAACTGTACATACGATTCTAAGGCAGATGGTCCATAGACCGTGTATTGAGGAACAATTAACATAATAATTGTAATTCTTAGCCAGGAAGTGGTGAATCCAATGTTGGCTTAAAGTGGTGGTTCTCAAAGTGTAGTCCCTGAATCAGCAGTGAAGCATCCACTGGAAATTTACTAGAAATGTTCACATTTGGGGCCCTACCCCAGACCTAAATCAGAAACTCTGGGGGTGAGTTCCAGCAATCTTTCAACAAGCCCTCTGGGTGGTACTGATGCATGTTAAAAAATTAGGAACCACTGACTTAAACATCTGGGAAGTCTCCTTGGAGGAAGAAGAACTTGAGATATACTTAGTAAAATTTGGCTAGGATGAAAGAAGTGAGACTGTCACTCCCTATCTTAAGTGAAAGCAGGGTGAAAGTCATGAGCATGGCATGTGAGGCATTAAGGGAAGCCTCACCTGGCACAGCAGAATTCCCACCAAGGACTGTCTTATCATGGTCATCTTCTCACTCTAGGATGGCATCATCTTTTTTTTTTATTTTAAGATTTTATTTATTTAGAGACAGAGAGAATGAGAGAGAGAGCACATGAGAGGGGGGAGGGTCAGAAGGAGAAGCAGACTCTCTGCCGAGCAGGGAGGCCAATGCGGGACTCGATCCAGGGACTCCAGAATCATGACCTGAGCCAAACGCAGTCGCTTAACCAACTGAGCCACCCAGGCGTCCTAGGATGGCATCATCTTTTCCTGAAAGCAGGTTGCTTCTTGGCCACAGCTGTAGATAGGGTCCAGACCAGTTGCTTCTCTGCCAAATTAGATATTGTGGTAAGCTTCTTTGGGGCACCTAGTAGCCCCTGACAGCCCTTCTTCTGACTTGCCTGTCTCTAACCATGGATGATCAAATTAGGCACGAGGGCAGTAAAATCATCTTATTTCTCCCTTTTGTGCTTTTTCTAGGAAGGGATTCTTCTCAGACTCTGAAAGAATTTTCAGTATCAGGCACATCGATTGGAGCACTTGAATAGCTTTTCTTTCTTTTCTTTCTTGTCTTTCTTTCCTTTCTTTCTTTCTTCCTTCCTTCCTTCCTTTCTTTCTTAATAACTTTTATTTCTCAGTTACCTCAGGGTTTCTTTGGTTGGATTCATTCAGTCTACCATTTTCTATGCCAATCTCTGTGATTACTCTACCAAACAATCCTAGGCTTTATGGCTATTGGGTAATTTCTCCTGTTGAGCACCTCTTCACAATTAGAGATCTTAGAAATGGCTCTTTGCCAGGCAGGAGAAATGGAATCTTCACAGGTTTGATAGCACAGGTTGTTGGGAGCCTTAGCCCAGGCTGGGTTTCTTGGCTTTGCTGAGAGAAACAGGGCCTTTTGGGGGAGACCAGCCACCAGCACTGCTCTCAGACATGCTTCCCTCGGCAATAGCACTCATGGAAGCTGAAGAGCTTCTCTCAGCAATAGCACTCATGAGGAAGCTGAAGGCACCTGTTGCTGACCTTTGGGGTTTCCCCCGGCCTGGGAGGCAGCTACTCCTCAGACTTCTTCTCCTCTTTAGGAGAGAGAATCTCGGACACTGAGGAGATTTCTGGCTGGTGTCCAGGCTTCCTCAAAGGCTGGGAAAGGTGTCTGGGAGGCAGCTACAATTTGGAACCATTCCACTCCTTACACTCACTCTCTGAACCTGAGGAAATGTCTTGCTTGTCTTCAGCTCCCCGCCCCCACAAGGACTGCAAGGGCACCTTATAGGCAGCAGCTTTTGAGAAATCTTCGCTTCAGTATCAAGGCTCTCTCGGCCAGAAAAGATGTGTCGCTTGACTTCAGGCCTAACAAAGATTTGGGAGATAATCTGGAGGCAGAACTCACATAAATCTCCCCCTCAAGATCAGAGCTTTCTGGACCTGAGACCTGCTGTCCTGTAAACCTCATGGAGACTAAGAAGGACCCATAGAAGGCAATGTTTCCATAGAAATCCCCCCCATGATGGCCGCACACTCTAGACCTGGGGCGTTTACTGGACTTCGCTTCTCACCAAGGGTGAAGCAGGACATGGCGGGGGGTGGGGGGCGGCAGTGGCACCGCAGAGACGTACCACACGGTAGCAGCACCCTGCTCGGAGATCATCAGGCTCTGCAGACTTTTAGACACTGGTTGCTTGACTTTCAGCCTCCACAATAGCTGGCAGGCAGCAGCTCCACACAGATTCCTTCCTTAATGGTGGCATTCTCTGGACCTGAGGAGATTGGCAGGACTTCCGGCTTTGTCAAAGAATGGAAAGGATATTTGGGGGACCACTGGCGCCACAGAAATGCCCCTCTCGGCAGCAATTCCCACTGACGAGACTCATGGCTGGACGTTAGACCTCAGGAAGGGCTGGAACGGAGCCTGGGAGACGGCTGATTCACGGAAATGCCCTGTCAGCAGCAGCACTCTTGGGCCCAGGGCGACTTGCTGCTCCGCTCTCCGTCTGGTCTCGTCAGGGGCTGAGGCCACCCTGTCTGGGAGGCAATCCCCTTTCCCAGCACTGCACTGGCAGCAGCGTTCTACCTCCACTTTATGTCACTCTGTTGGACACTTACAGTTCAGTCAAGGATATAAAAGAGGCCGAAGAGCCTATGTTTGTCCAGCCATGAAATAGGCCAGTTAAGCAGAAGCCTAGAGAAAGAGGCACTCTCTCTTCCTCATGAAGCACCCAGAGGACAGAATGGATAGCAGCTGCTGCTTCCTCCAGCCTTCCTTTCCAAAGTCAGCTCTCCTGTGGAATGTAGCCTCGGAATTCTGCTCAATATCCCCAGCACTGCCCTTGTTAGGGCTGCCGTGGCCCACGTGCCATCTTGCTCCTTAAAGCAGCGTCCTGACAGTGTATGCACAGCACAGAATAAATTTAGAGTGCAAATTACTTATGTATGTTAACAAATTATATGTGTGCGTGTCTGTGTGTGTGTGCGTGTGTACACATATATACATATAACAGTTAATTGATTTACCCATAGGTAAACTGTGTAATGTCTCCAGATAATTCTGACAGCCTCACAGTCTTTTGCTGCTCATGGGCAAGTAGAAGATTTCTCATTTCCAGAGCCAAGATTACTGAAAGATTCAACATCAGTCACGCACATCTCTACCTCCTTCAGAGAGGCTAGGAACTGTGAAACCTCTCTAACCTTGTTTCTACCCAGGAGTAGGGAGAAGCCTAACTTTGTCACACCCACAGAACATTTTCAAAGCAAATGGCTTTGCTGTCACTCTGTTTACCGAGGTCACTGAACTACATTTACCAACCCTGTTTAATGCTTAATGACTCACTTCCTAAGTCCTCAGATGCTTTTTATGCTACAGGTGCTGTAAGGATCAAGCAAGCACTTGGCATCTGAACGCATTCTTCTTCCATTCATTTGCTGACCAGAAAGAACATAAAACTAGTAGCTGAAATTCACCAATCAGTACCAGAATATAAAAAGGCAAGGGGTTTGGGCTTTAGAAGGTGCTATCGAATACAACCCTTACTTCTCAACTCTATAGAGCTCTAGGTTAAAGGGGAAAAGTAATCCCACACATTGAATCTAAAATGATGGCAGTCACCTGTTCTTTGTTCAGGATTTTGTGAATTTTATTAGATAGATTGCTGGCTCTTTGAGATTCTGTGCCTCTCAAAACAGACTTTTGTTTAGCTTCATTTTTCTGGGTAATTGCATCAGTGGTATTGCATTTATTCTCCAAAAACATGCTATGTCTAATTCTCATAATCCCAGCTCAGTAAATGGTTTGTACTTGTTATTTCAGACCCATTTTTTCCACCAGCCTTCTATTGCCAGTGCTTTATTCATTAAAGGCTCATTAATTAAGAGGGTGCATTACCTCATCAAGTTTGCCTTTACCATAAACTGGCAAGATATGTCATTGTCATTGATAAGCTGGCAAGTAGAGACTTACAAAAACCCTCCAGATCACAGATCCATGCCTTGCATTTGCCTTTAAAATTCTCCTTATCCCATGTATAAAGTGACAGCTTCAATGGCAAGGCGAAACAATTTCGTTGAAATCCGCCCCCACCCCGTCAACCAAACTCTGACCAGTGACTTGTTTGAGGCATATTTATGCTTATTTAATAAATATTATGTTAACTCTTTAGAGCTTAAGAATTTGGTTTAAATTTTCTGGAGGTATTTTTAACCAGTTTGATGAATGTGTGGGTGATTAATGAAGAGGGATGTGGAAAAAGAAACAGGGAAAACAGAGACCAAGCTTGTTTTGGCCTTGACAACCCTATTTCTTGACGCTGCACATATTCATCCCTTGACTCCATGGTGTTTGGGGCCTCCCTGCTACTTACCTTCAGTCCACATACACTTATATTTCACAAGAGCCAGCACAACACATGCGGTAGGCTCAGCAGGTGAGGCACTGTAGCTCCAAAGACTAGTGTCCTGATGACACATGGTAGGATCCAGCCTCCCACTGTTGGAGTAGAATCTCCACTCTAACCTGACCTGGCGAGGACCATTCTCCCGTTAGTGATTTACAAATCGTGGGAAAACTCCAGTGCTGCCCATTCTGTATAATGCTTTGAGAAGTCTGTGACTGGGAAGAATTATATGCTGTCTTTTATGAATAAACAAACAGAAGGGGCCAGGCCCAGATCTGATGGGACGTCAGCAAAGGCTCTCAGTGCGAAGGATTTATAATGAGCTGGCAGGAAAATGCACCAGCTTGATAGTCTGAGTTCTGTCCTTGTATACTCTTCTTTGCTCTCATTTTAAGCAGGTAGTTAGGCCTTTCTGCTCAGCTGACTCAGGAGCATTTGTGTTGCCAGCAGGGAGCAGAAGTTGCTTTAAAAAAACTCCCTACCTATCTTTGGTTTTCTACTGCTTCTGAACTGCTTGTGGTTATTATGCAGAATAAAAAAGAAGGAGCTGAAGATTAGGAGAGCAATGGAGAGATCCTGCCCCCATTTTGGCCAGGTTGAAAAGCAGACACTTTGTGTGAGAAGTGGGACCTATGCCTCAGTCTCTAGTTGTATTACCCTCAGGTGGCAGGGTCTCTAGACTTTCTTCCTTGGGAGGAAATGAAGTACTTTAGTAAAGGAAATTAGTACTGTGATGAACAGCATGAACTCTGAAGCCAGTAGGTCTTGGTTAAAATCCCAACCCACCACTATGGAACCACTGGGCCGTGTTCTCTGTGCCTCAGTTTTCTTATCTATAAAATAGCAATAATAATAAAATCATCTCATAGAGTACATGTGAGGATAAAATGAATTAATTCATGCAAGATACTTAAAACAATGCCTAGATCATAGTAAGCCCTCTCTAAATAGCAACTACTATTATTTATGTTCAAAATTAAAAGATAGTCCCATGGACTAATTTGGCAGAAAATCAACAAAAGCTCTTGCCTTCAAGGGCTGTCATGTGCTTGTACAGGGAGGATATTATGGCTACTATGTGGGCTGAAGACAAGACAGCCTTTCTCCCAAAATCTGGGCTCCACATTAGCTTCCAGGATTCAAGAGAAGCAGAGTCCCGTGTTTGAATTTGCCAGTACTCCTGAAGGATGGAGCATCACTAGATATTCAGTAATTTAGATGAAAGAAAAAAAATGTGACATGTCCTGCACATTGGAGTTTTATTGCAAATTTCTCACTGATCCACTAATAGTGGGCCACCTACCTATTCTCTATACAAAGCAAATTTAAGGTAAACTGAAGCATTTATTTGAAGAGTCCACCTAATTACAGAGAAATCTGACAATCCAGACTAATGCAATCTAGGAGACAGGCTTCAGTGGGAGAGAGAAGTTTTTTTCTAGGAAGGAGTGGGACAAGTGGTATGAGATAGGGAACAAGGGGTGTTCACAGCCATTTTAACATAAGAGCACAATCTTTTCAACAAACAGCCCAGGAAAACTAGGTATCTACATGCCAAAGAAGGAAGCTGGGCCTTTATCTTATACCATATCCCAAATATTAACCCCAAATGGATTAAAGATCTAAACATAAAATCCAAAGCTATAAAACTCTTAGAAGAAAACAGGAGGAAACTGTCATGGCACTGGGTGTGACAATGATTTTAAAAGCACAAGGAATAAAAGCAAAATTCAACAAATAGAACTACATTGAACTTCAAAATTTCTGTGCATCAAAGGACACCATCAAGAGAGTAAAAAGATAACCTATGGAAAATAGTTTCAAATCGTACGTCCAATCAGGGGTTAATATCTATAAGTAACGTTAAATCTATAAATATACGTTTATATCTATAAACGTATAAAGAATTTCTACCACTCAACAATAAAATAGCAAATAATCTGATTAAAACTGAGCAAAAATTTGGATAGACATTTTTCCAAAGAAGATATACAAATAGCCAACAAGTATATGAAAAGATGCTCAACATCACTAACCATTTCAGAAATGCAAATCAAACTACAATATAATACCACCTCACACCCATCAGGATGGCTACATCCAAAACAGGAACATAAACAACCCAGAAAATAAGAACTAGTGAGGGTGTGGAGAAATTGGAACCCCTGTGCACTTTTGGTGGAAATTAAATTGGTACAGACGCTATGGAAAACAGTATGACTGTTCTGCAAAAAAATTGGAAAAAACGAACAACAATATGATCCAGCAATCCCACGTCTGCGCATATATACAAAAGAACTGGAAGCAGGGTCTGAAAGAGATATTTGCATAGCTGTGTTCATGGTAGCATTATTTACAAATCTTTTGATGGATCACTGGTACCTACAGAAAAGAGAATATTGTTCAGTCTTAAAAAGGAGGGAAATTTTGTCACATGCTACCACAGGAATTAACTTTGTGGACATTATGCTAAGTGAAATGAGCTTATCACATGAAAAAATTCTGTTTGAGTCCTCTTATATAAAGTACTTAGAATAGTCAAATTCTTGGAGAAAGAAAATAGAATGGTAGTTACCAGGGGCTGGGGGAAGGAGGGAATGTTTAATGGGTATAGAGTTTCAGATTTGCAAGATGAGAAAGTTCTAGAGATCTGTTGCATTGCATTGTGAATACACGTAATGCTACTCAACTAACCCTTAAAAATAGTTAAGATGGTTTAAAAAAAACTATCAAAAAACAAAACAGGGGAGAGGCCAATTTTAAGTAGTCAAGCCACCTAAAATTCTCTAGGAGAGCAAAGTCTCTAGCTGCAGTGATAAGGTCACAGAAGCAGACCGAACACGATAGCAGAGACTATTGACTTTCTCTCTGGCTCCTTCTCGACGTCTACAGGGTATATGTGGCGTGAGTGCAGAGCTTCATTCAGGAAGGTCTACAGGTTGTGTTCTCTGGAAGCCAACTTTATGATTATGAAGACTCTACAGGAAGTTTAGTAGGTATCAGAATAAACTTTAGATCTGGAGCCTGCATTCGTCTCCTAACTGGTCTTCCTCTCCCCTACACTAATCATGATGGACATAGACTTGTGCCAGGAATGAAATGGCATATTACATGAGGTCTAGACATATGGCTTTTCTCACATGGACTGTCAGTTCCTCTGGCCCGGAGTGGGTACTTGATAATTATTTGTGAACTACTCAATAGAGTCACATGGACAATATGACTAAATTGAGAAATCACTAATGTTTGTTACTCACTAAATTGAAGTAAATACCCTCAAACTAACCAGTTAGTGGATAATTAACAACTCATTAGTTTACTTAGAGTGGTGAAACTGGTTCTGTATATATTGCCTGGGCCCTTCCTCCTCCTTCCCCTGAGATAGCCCCATTTCCTGATGATATGAATTCAAAGGAGCCCATATTTACTTTAACTTCAGAAGAAAGTTTTGCTCAAGAATTAAAAGGGAGATTTCAGAGGTTTATTCAGACTATGTCTGAGGCCATAAATTTAAAGATATAGCTTCATGGGCTACAAGTTTAATAACTGAAAGAAATAGGTATTATATATAATTACTCATTTATTAATATAACAAAATCAAATGTAGATGTAAGCAAATATCGAAAAATGTTATAATTTTCATCTCCCTAACAGCACTTCACATCTGTAGGCATATTGAGGGTGTTGACTCTTGGAGTTAAGGGTATTGACATTTTTCTTTTATTTTCAAGGAAATGAAAGGAAGATATTTCTAGAACCGCCAACATGTGACTATTTTTCATTTTTAAGGATAATCTGAAGAAAAATCCTCTTTATTGAATCATGCAATAGAAGTATTCTCAAAATTACCTCCCTTACCTCCAAATAGTCTTTGGGGCATCCTATTAAGTTTAGGTGAGCTGATCAGGCTCTTCTAAGTTGATTTTAAAACACCTATTTTAAAATTTAAACTCCACTTGTAATTAGCTATGAAATCTGACAAAGTTAAGTGTGAATCCTCAAGGTACCACTATGAGCTATATGATTTGGGGAGGGCTACCTAACTCCCCCCACACTTCTATAAAGTGGAAATATTGCTCACTTCATAAAGGTGTGTTGAGGATATAAATTGCTTAGTATAATGCCTAGCACAGAGTAAGCTTTAGATTAATATTAATTATTAGTAGTAATGGTAGCATTCTTATTATTACTAAATAAAGGAATTCAGTTTTAAAATGCTATGAATTTATGTTCCAGATTAAACCGATTTAAGATTTGATGAAATTTAAATAAGATCACCTGTTGGGGAGAATTAGCCAAGCAGATTTAACTTAGAAAAATTCTCTACCATTGACTTTCAGAGGCGCACACAGGAAGCTTTCAAGCCATTGTTCAAAACCAGTTTCAAAGATTACTACTGAATGCCACATCACAAACATGTATCCCATTAAAATAAAATAGGGTCCAGTTATTTAAAATTGCCCTTAAGCGAAGAGTCATGTTTTAAAAAATTAATCCTATTTCCAAAGTCACACTTTTACTTTTGGGGTTTCAGCTGGACCTCATAACATTGGCATAATCTTGAATACTCTTTGCTAATGTATCTCTAAAACTGTTGACTTCCCTCCAGTACCCATAGGAGCCCAGCTTGGAAAATGAAGATGGAACATTCTAGTGAAAGGGAAAATATGAAGGGAAAACATACACACACTCACACACATACATATACTAGTATGTGTGTATGTGTGCGCAAGTACACACACACACACACACACACATTTTTGGAAGCTGAAATCTCACCCGAAAAGGCCTTTGGATTTTTCTTGAACCACAATCAGAACAACCCCAGTCTGCGTTTCATGATGTCCATGTACAATGCTACAGAGCTTACAACTTGCTTTAAGTCTCTAACAAAAGTCTTGGCAACTTGCTTTGGGAGTTTCTCAAAGCCACAGCAGTTCTTTCTTGCTTTTAATGAAATTCCTTTCTATTTCTCCAGGTATGACTCCCCTTGGACCAGCAGGGCATATTTTCTCCTTGAGTTAGGACAGCTTATGACAAATAATGATGAGGAATCAATAGACAGGAGGGAAATATTGGGTGAGAGGCTGAATGAATCTCTGAGATAAATTATTGACCATAGGCATGGCCAGTTCTCCTTTCACTTATATGTTCGTATTCCATCTCACTAACAACCTGAAAGAAAATCAAATATTTTGTTTGGGGGCTTCACTAATATCAGCAACTTTTACTATCTTAATGGCATTTTTATTGATCTCAGCTTTAATGGGAGCTGTATATATTTGATGTTGGTCATTTAAAGTAGAGGTGAGTAATAGACTTCCCCACTGAGGATCATAAAGCAGCTCCTTGTCTGGCAAGCACGGGAAGCAAATAGAAGACAGCATTTAATCTACTGTTCTACTGCAGTTATCAGGGACTGAGATGAAAAAAAAAAATTAAAATGTAAAGGTTGGAGCTTCCCCACCCCCTTTGTTCCCCCCCCTCTTCCCTACCCCCCTCCACCCCTCCCCATGCTGACTCCTGGGCACACTGGTCATCAGCGGACTAACAACAAAAGGCCATTGGCGCAATGACCTTGGCTGTGGCATCACGCACTGGAGGAAAGAAATGAAGCCATTAGACTGAGGCAGGAGAACAGGTTATAAATCAAGCCATTTCCAATAAGCTGCCGTAATGGCCATCCATCATTGCCAGCACGGCACACAGCAGACCATGGAGACACTGGAGCTGCTAAAGCTGAGACATAAACAATAATAATCCGGGCTTGATGTTTCAGCCCTTCAGGAAATTTAGGGACATTTGCTTTTCTTTTGTTTGTCAGAGGTGATATTTAAAGCATAAGATGTAATAAATAGAGGATAGGTGACACATTGGTACAGTTTACAAGCGTTGCATTCTGGGTGTGATTAAAGGAAGAATAAAAAGTTGAATTCTAAAAATAGCCATTGCTTCTGGAAGAAAAGAGCAGACTCCCAAACAAATAAACAAAACATCACAATCTTCATGGGATAGTGGCTGGATGTTTTTAGAATAGGTCGATAGGTCATTGCTTTGAGAATTATAGCAGTTTATGTTATTGGAGTAGAACACAACAATACTGGATCACGGTTTTGCCTGTATGGGAAAAAAAGAACACCGAACAAGTGATTCACATTTGTGTTTGTAACCAGGTTACAAGTGGTTAATTGGAATTAGGCATGTAGAAGTTGTGCTTTTTAATAATATCAGATTGCTCACTTCCAGTGGACAATTCACTATGGCATATGACCTTATGGCAAATATTTCAAAACAATGTTGTCAACATTTTAAGTGCACTCAAGATTGTTTACTATGGCTTTGGGGAAAAAAAAAATGCCAGGCAAAGAACTAGCTGTTCCAGTATGTCTGAGTTTTTCTGAAGGTCTTTAAAATGATTTCCTCAGGTTATTAGGATTTTATTTCAAAGCGGTGCCTATCAAATATCGCCATCCTGCATGTCTTTCCAGATTTCTCATTTCTATTCCACAATGCTTTCCCATCTCTATTTTGATTTGATTACGCAAAATATCTAGTCCACATTTTTTATCTTATGTGATATTCTCCACTACAAATAATAATGCCTATTTTCAAAAATAAATTTCAGATCATTAAAAGCAGCTAAAGGGGTTGGATGGTCTTAAAATTCATAAGATGACCCTCATGGATTATGATGCTATTTCAAACCACTTGGTAATGTATTTAGAGTTAACTTGTCTCATACCAAAAGCCAAGAGCAATTAAATTAAGCATAACTGAGAGACATGTTGTGACAACAACAGAATGTTCCAAAGAGCAATACTTGGAAATATATGGAGGAACTGCAACTTTCCTACCAAATAGCTCACTGTACTTTTTTAAAGCTCCAAATGTATGCAAGTCTTATAGGCTGTTTTTACAACAGCTATAATGCAAATACATGAATAAAGCTAAATAAAGTCCAATCAAATAGTGTAGTAATTGAAGTGAAAATACATGCTGTATGGAAATTACAATGCATTTCAACAGAAATAAATCAGTTCCAGCCAGTTAAGGGGATTCAGTCTCATTCACTTTGTTTTCATCCTAAACTTAAGAGCCATAAAAAAAGGAAAATGTTCACCTAGATTCTTACACTTTGGTGAGCCACCGGTATCAAAATAGAACGTTTTAATTATATTTTCAGAACTGAGTAGGGTAAGGTGATGTACTCTACAACAGATCAATGCAGGCAATCACCATTTTTCTTTCTGGCTGAAAAATAGAGGACTGCCAATTGCATGTTTGGGAACTGATTAAAATAGCTGAAGAAGCTGAAGATGCTTAATCAGATCCATTTAAACACTTAACATATTTTGATTCCAAGTATGCCTGGGACATTTGTCCAGAATGAGTCCATCTTTTCTGACAATTCATTTAAAAAAGGATTTTTTCTTTAAAGAAAAGATGCTTTTTAGCTTGCCTGGCATGAAGGCAGGATCAGTCCAACTACTAGAAAGGGGAATTGGAAATGGCTTTTTTCCCTTGTTTTTGTGTCATCCTATCAAATTTGTCCTCTTAGCTAAATGGGGAAGTCTAACTGGGTTTGTCCCAGACTTCTCAAGAAAGTTGGCATAAATTTTTAATGGTTTGTCTAAATATTCCTATAATTAAGCATCTGAAGATGTTTTAATACAAACGTAATAGATTTGTTTTCTCATGAGCTGCTATTTAAATAGTCATTTATAATAAATATTTATAAGTGTTTATAAATAAAATATTAATTGCCTGAAATGACATTTTAATGTGGTGCTAACCATCAGTGAAATGCTGCATAGCACAAGACTGCCTGACAAAATGTTTTGGAGGTTCTGATTCATCATTGGTACCACCAAAATGGCCTAAGGGATAGGTGTGGCTGTGGGGGTGTTTCTAGGGCTACTCTTGGAAAGAAGCAAAGATCCTCCAGCTGTTAGGATTGTTAGAAATGCCAAGCCATGAACAATTCAACAATCTTTCTTTTTTTTTTTTTTCTGCATAGAAACTCTACCAGAAATGGGAGGCTCTAGACTATTACTAATGCTTTATATGATGGAAGATTCCATTGCTCCCTCCCAGACACTTGTTCCAAGGCTTCCAGTCTCCCTTTATCTCTGACCCTCTGGATATGAGACCTTTCATAAGGAAAAGGACAAAGGCTTGACTGATAGCCAGGCTACTTAGAGCTTGTGCAACTAGTTGTCCTACGCCAAGGCCAGATTGGATTACGAAATGGTAGATAAGGAGACAGGAAGAAAGGACTGCAAATAGTCTCTACTAATCTGTGTTCTGGATAAGAAAGAAAAAAGGACTAATGATAGGCTGTTGAAATTTCTTCTTAGACTGAGTGTCTATTACTCACCTACTCTGAAGCAAATGGAACCTCAATGGGCCTCAAAATCTCCATCTGTGAACTATGAAAATAAATGTATGCTATTTACATATTTTTTAGGGACACGAATGAGAGCAACAGTTTATTTTTATTTATTCATTAATTGATTCAATTCATAAACTTCCACCATCTGCTACAAAGATTCAATTAACTAATTGTTATATCCCAGTTTGCAAGTATAATATATTATGGAAGTGCTAAAATGGTGGAGGCAGCAGGGTGCATAAGCAAGGTTGGATTTTTTTTCTTGGAAGAGTGTATCGCACTTTAGCCTTGCACTTATCTCCAAGAAAATCTGAATTTTGTGAATCTTCTTTGAATCTTTGTTAAGTAAAGGGAAGTGTACCCAGTGGGCAATGACAGACTTTGGTTACTGGCTTAGCTTTAATGTGTACCATCTGCTGTCTTGAATGAATTTTCTAGTATCTTTGAGCCTCAGTTTCTGCATTTAATAAAATGAAGAAGTGGGGTTAGATGCTGATACTGGTAAGAATATTAATACCTTATATTTATTTAGGTTTTTGTTCTTTAAAAACTTCTTCTGGTTATAATTTAATTTATTTTAAAAGCCACCTAAAAAGTTATGGATTGAAGGTAGGTCTTATAAAGCCCAATTTGACAAATGAGGGTAATGAAGTTGAAAAGGGTGAGGATATTTATATGCATTCATACCACTAGTAGGTGACAGCTAAGGATTGAAATCTGGGCACTCTTCTTTTTTTTTTTTTTTTAACTTTTAGGTAGTATTGTTCTTCTCATTATAAAGCGGATTCCAAATGCCTGTTTTCTAAGTAGGTGGTTTCCAAAAACTCCTTCACTCAAAATTTCTATATTTCTGTCATTTCTAACTGATTCTTTTGTCCTTTAACCATTTTTTGACAGAGTGCTCTGAAAGACTTTCTTGTTTCTGTCAGTCTTTGAAAGTTTTCTCTTTTCCACTCTCAACATGGCAGCATCCATTGTCAAGGATGCAATTCAGTTGATAATATGAGTCCCCAAGAAAGACAACGTAGAAAAGATAGAAATGCATTGTGTTAATTTGACATCAGTGATGTTGCAGTTGAGAATGCTGGCATTATGAGTATTTGAAAATGTTTTTGGCTTCTGCTAAACCTTATTATTTACAATTCATTTCTTGTGAGTCGCGTCCCAGTATTCAACGTGCAATCTGCCAATTGCATTGTATCAAGTTTCATAAAAGAAGGCAGTAAACATAGAGATACCTGTTGCACAGTCCCCTAGAAACCAATCCTCTGTGTAGTGCTCTATGAAATTCTGTTTTGATTAGGTTGTTACATCTGGGACAGAACTGCAAATAGTCTTTGGCGGAGGAAAAATGTGGGCCTGTATAATGCTGAGATTAAAGTCTGTCCAATAATACAAGCATGCCAGCCGGGACGGGTGCTGTATTTATAGCAGAAAGGCCACTGAGTAAGGATTCATCACACAGGTTCAAGGAAGGTAGTGTCAATTACTTTGGGACCTTTTTGATAACACTGGATGGACCACTGAGAAAGCGCCATATTTAATCTATTTCCTGTTTAAGTGGACAAAAAACTAGTAAATACAACAGGAAATAATCCCATTTGGGCAGAAGGTAGAGAGGAGAAAAATGGGCAAAAAAATGACTTCATGCTGCAGATCCTCTATTCCTCTAATTTTTATGATCCTATGATGTAAGAGTCTAATTAATGGTGTGACTTCTTGGAGTATTTCATGCTCTGCGCCTTATGTAACTCTTTCAGATGGCAAATTACATGGTTTAAGTTGCCATGCAAAAGAAGAAGGTAAGAGGTAAGGGAGTGAAAGTAATGGGTTCTTAAATTAATGGGTTTGAGCAGGGACACATTCCTGGTAGTGATTCAAGTTCTGATGTCTTATGTATTTGTTACCTTACAGCAGAATGACTTCCCAATTAATTAGTTTCTTGATCAAGCGCTGGGTGGTTTGTGTGGGTATGAGAAAAAAAGAATGAAAAGCCATGCGCAAAATAATCACATACTCAAAAGAGATTCACTAAATTTGGTACCTATATACCATGCATGAGGCTCTTTGTAACAGGTCGGATTATCTCTCAGATTTACAGATCTAATAAGCGTAAGTGACAGATCCTGCATATGACCACAGGTGGGAACAGCTGGTGGGTACTTGCCAAGAGCAACACATTTAACCAGCTGCCAGTGGAGCTTGCCAAAGCAGGGTCACCATGGAGCAGCTGGTCTTGTGGATATAAAGCTAAAAATCTGTCACGAGTACTTCCCAATTGTCACCTGCTAACTAATGTTCCAGTGGGTCCTAACTTAACAGGAGGGAGGAAGGTAGGAAAGTTCACACATCATTCCTGGGCATCAGGATGTCCAGAAAATGTCTTCAGCCACCAAGAGGGCTGTTACTCTGACAGTGGAGATACACCTGCACAGTGATCACCATCAGCATCAATCTGATTTTCTTAGCTGTTGTCTCATTTACAAGGATGTACCATCCAATAAGTCATGCTCTTATCAAACTCCAGAAGTCATGCTCTTATCAAACAAGGGAAATCTGGAGACTTCCAAAGTGACGGCTTGCCTTTACGGACCATAATTTTGGCTTTTTGAAAATAGTTGTATTTTCCAGGTTTAAATAATTAGCTAAAATTGAATGTAATATGGCATAAGATCTATGTTTGCTGCAGGAAAACAGAAAATTACCTTATGTCGCATATGCATTATACATTTTACATTTCATCCTCCTTATCACTTTCTCCTGCTTTTGGCTTTCTCTCCTACAATTTCATGATGTAGTTATCCCAGCCCAATTTGACCCAATTGGTGATTGAAATAGAACACAGAATTTGTATACTATAATTAACAAAACACTTTGCTTTCTATTAATAACCAATGCACATCATGAAGCACATCATATAATGAATCCCTTGTTTATTTTTTACTAAGATGGAGCTTCCCTTTGCTTCATAAGAATTTACATAAACCATTCTAATCTGACCTCTTTTATGAATAATTACTTTGATAGAATATAATACAAGAACACAGAGCTGATAGCCAGTTGTATTTAAAATATAACCCTGGTTTTGTTCCCAGCATGAACATACCTTGGATGCCATGAAGCCATTGCATCAGAAGTTTATACAATACTGACCTAACAATAATATTAATAAATTGTTGTACACATTTTTAAGTTGTACAACTCTTTTTTGCATATTCTGTTCTCTTTGCTTGGATTACAGAATGTATTTTCCATATCAAAGATCAGATAGCCAAGAAAACTGCATTTTCTGGTATTCCTCCATACATCAGGCCAGTTACACAGGATTCCTCAAACACTGAAGCAGATGTTAATAACTGTCCCTCACTATACATGCTTCCCTCTCTCTTTTCCATAACAAAACCCCTTGAGTTTTAGCTGGCTGTGGTGGCCCAGCTAGAAACTACATTTCCCAGGCTTCCTTGAAATTTGATGTTATTAAGTTCAACAAATGGGATGTGAGTGGAAGTTCTATGTACAACCTCTTGGTCATGTTGTATAAAGAGGAAATTGCTTATGTTCCACTTCTCTTCTTTTCCTCTGGGCTGGAACATAGCCTTCATGTTGGTGATCGCTGGCAAATGGCAAACAAAGAAAAAAGGAATCTGAAACTCTGCTGACCTCATGGAGCAGAGCTGTCTACTGGCTCCAGACTGCCCGCCTACATCTGAACAGAGAAATAAATACACTGCTATCTGGTTTGAGTCACTCTATATATCAGCCTCTCTTATTACAATGGCTTAGCTTTATACCCTAACTAATAGATACCTTCCTCTTTCCGGTCTCCACATCTTTGTTTTTACCATTCTCTCTTCCTGGAATGCTCTTAACTATCTGGTGACCATCTACTTACACTGGTAGATACAGAACATGTGATTTTCCCACTGACTCCCCTATGTGAGCACAAAATTTTTCACACTTCATCTGTTCTCTTATAAAGCTCATATCACAGTGGATCATGTCTTTCCTGTTAGGCTGTTGAGTTTCTCAAGATGAATGGTGATGTCCTTCTACACCAGAACATGGCCCTCAATAAATATTTGTTGAAAGAATAACTACCATAAAAAGAAGGGGGAGGGGGGAGGAGGAGAATTTGTTATTGTATTTTTAGGATGTATATTTCCATATAGATGTTATATGCTGCTTTTAAATAACTTTAAAAGCCAATGTGTTTACCACTTCTGGGTATATATATATATATACAAAGGAAATGAAATCAATGTCTTGAAGAGATATCTACATTTCCAAATTCACTACAGCATTACTCACAATAGCCAAGATATGGAAACAAACTAAGTATCTATCGACAGATGAATAAAGAAAATGTGTGAGATATATGTATATATATAATGGAATATATATATATATAATGGAATATTATTCAGCCTTAAAAAAGAAGGAAACCATGTCATTTTCAACAATATGGATGAAACTGGAGGACATTATGCTCAGTGAAATAAAACAAATAAAAACAAATACTGTATGATCTCACTTATATGTAGAATCTAAAAAAATTTGAACCCATAGAAGCAGAAAGCTAATGCACAGCACTGTAACTGTAGTTAATAAAGCTGTATTGTATACTTAAAATTTGCTAAAAGAGTAGATCTTAATTATTCTTACTTAAAAAATGGTGACTCTAGGAGGTGATGGATAAGTTAATGAGCTTGATGTGCTAAGCATGTCATTATGTGTATGTAAAGCAAACATCACATTGTACACCTTAAATATATACAATTTTAACTTTTCATTTATACCTAGGTAAAGCTGGGGAAAATGTCAATGCACTAATTATCATCTAGAATACTTCAGGAAAGTTCCATAACTTTTTACACTAATTTGTAAAATGACTCAGTTGGTTTAGATTAGGGACTACAGACAGGCAGCTAAGGATGAATTTTTGTGTTTTGTTTGTTTGCTTGTTTATTTTTGGGTCCACAATCTAGTCTCTTAGTAGATGCAAGTGATGTGTGTACATGTACCCACTTGGAAGTCATTTCCAAGTATTCCAGGCTAGTTGTCATATCTTTATGCTCTTCTCTTGCATATTGAAGACTATCATGGAGGCCTTCTTGAGAGGCTTATGGCTTTTCTAATTAGGGTACACTTGCTGAGATGGCAGTGGACTTGGGATCTCAGAGAAGGTGAAGATGGAGGGATACCTGTGAAGCAGAGTCCTTTGAATAGATCATAGTAATATGTATAATAATTCCACAGAGGCCACATTGTTGGGCAAGTTCTGGCTAGAGGGTATTCAGAAATGGAAATTCTTGGCTAGGGCCTATTGATATGCTCATTCCTTATCATGCATTTCTCCTCTGTGTGATAAGCAGTACAGAGGTGGATACAGCTGTACAGAATTTAAAAGTATTTTCAGAGCTGGAATGGGACATGGGCTATAGTTAGAAGTCAGGGGCCGGGAGCCTTAGAGATGAAAGAATTTGTTAATAAGCAGAGTTATGGCAGTGAAAGAAATGGAACCACCAATTCCAGGCACAAGATGAAACATGAATGTCCCTATCCCCATAAATGGGATTGTGACTGCAGAAGGAAACATGTCCATATTGTGGTGATGGTGTCAAACAAGTGCTAGCCTGTGATAAGCCATGATCTTTATGATCTTCCAGGCTAATTCATGTTCTGGAAGCCAATATTAAAGGTGACTGGTGAAATTTGGGGCATATGAAGATCCTGAAGAACATTTTGAGACTTGAATGAACTGTAGTGCACAGCTGGGGATAATTTACAAAGGAGTTCAGTCCTGGAGACTCTACGACTATACAAGTCCTCAAAACTCACCCCCTCTCCTGGTTTCACACTCATCTCTTTGTTTGACCTATTCAGTCCAGGACTTTCTGAATGGTGGATGAGGGAAAACCCTAAGCTGTTGAGTATATTAGGTCACAAAATAGAATGGGTGCTTCAGATTAGTGGGTCCTCTTTGATTTTGATTATTAACCAAAGGAAGGCAGCAGAGAATTTCATGGCCCAAACAACAATTTCTCATTACTCAAGACATGTCTAGAATACAGGCTTCCATCTGCCTTCCTTTTTTTTTTTTTTTTAAATCAGAATTAGTTGTATTTAGCCTGACTGTTAAGTTTCATAGAAAAATGAGTTCCTGTGAAGCTTGTCCAAGAGCCTGGGATTCATTGGTGGTGAAAAGTCATCCTGAATAGTGAGTACACTGGGGCCAAGGGACAGCTTCCTGTTCTTCTATAGGAAGTGTGGAGGCCTCCGTAAGAGAGCTGGAGAGCTTGAAGAACCCTTGGAAAATGTCTTCTCAAGCCAAAATGCCTTGGCTTCAGACTCAGACAGCCACTTTCCTGCTTGGCAGGAAAAGGAGAACCCCCAGAAATCAGGCCTGTGGTTATCTGGAAAATAATTGCTAACTTTTTCCATCCACCAGGCAGTATCCTAGTGCTTTGTATTTATTATTTCATGAAATTCTTACCCATCTTATGAAGTGCTGTTGTTATTATTATTACCCCATTTTATAGATAAGAAAACTAAAGCATAGGGAGGTTAAAAACAAAAACAAAAACAAAAACAAAACTGTCTGCGAGTACACAGTGAAGAGTAGGGATAGGATTTAAATGTAAGAAGTTTGAGCCCAGAACATGAGCTTTTGACTTCTGCACAGCAGGTGCCTGTGTTCATTTTTCTTCTCTGGCCTCCAGATTGGGTCTGTTGAAACAATGAGGAGATATGCTAGGAAGTAGGCTGGGTCCCAAGGTTGATACCCAACTCTATAATATCCTAGGACCTTGTTGACCTGGTCCTGGGCGTGGTGAAAAGGGGTATGAAGGCACTTATGTACCTTGGGGCTCTCTGTAAATCACTTTCTATAACAACTGTCCTCTTGTTCTATTTTCTTACTTTCTCAAACGTTGCCTTCTGTCTCACTTCTTGGGTGTAACCACGTAGGTCAAATCAATGGGAGCATCACCTTCCTAACTAGACTCCCTAACTCCTCCCTCCCCACCAATTCCCATTCTTCTCAGTGCTGTCAACATGGCCTCTGCCATCACAATCTGATCAGACTACCCTACTCCTTAAGATGCTTCCGTGGATTTTAAGCCTTTATAGTAAACGTCAAACTCCTTGACTAGGCACACCATGCCCTCCACGAAGAGAAACCACGTACCACTCTAGGCTCATGTACATGGGTCCCCTCTTCTCCCCCCACCCCACACCATTTGACCACTATATTCTAACCAAACTAAAGCACTGCCAGTGTAGCTTGGTGTCTCACACCTACCTGAAGGAGTACATGTCACTCCCTTTGCCTGCAACTTGCATACATGTTCTTTCCCTACCCCCACCCCTCAACATCCTTAATGAAGAAGTGACTTATATTTTAATATCAAGTCAAATATTATCTCTCCTCTTGCTTTAAAGCCTTCATGACTGACTGATGCATCTGCTCCTCTCCCCAGGCTCCCATAGCACCCCGTGAAATGTACAAACTCTGGGATTAGACCATGAGGTTTCACAATCTAATTAGGAAATATATAAGCATTATGAACTTGGACCCAAAAGAGTTAGTTCTCTAAGTCTCAGCTTCCTCATCTGCAAGATGGGGCTACTAAAAAGACTTTTCATATTGAGTCATTGGGAAGGGTAAATGTTGTAGAATGTGAAAGGCACTTGGCTCAATGCCAAGTACACAGTAAACACCAGTAAGTGATGGTTGTCATCAGTGTTATAGTCATCATCCTATTCAACTCACCATTGGGTAATTGTCGACCCATGTGCATGTCTTCTTCTCTAGACGTATACTTCTTGAGGATACTGCTTGTGTAATTGGATTTTATGTCCCTAGCACCTGGCACAGTGCCTGCCATGTAACAGGTGCTCAATAAACACTTATTGGATGAATTATAACTCAATTACCTGCCATCTGGTTTGTCCGAAGCCACATATTAGCAGGATCTGGCCTACTGCTCCCCCATTCCATTATCCCATCTGCCTTTATATTTAGGAAAAGTGGAGTTTATCTTGCATCTCCTCATGGAGTCAGTTCACATATGACCTGTGCTCTGTTCTCACTGACTCCCAGGGGCCCCTGCCAGGTTGCCTTGGTTTTCAGACTTTGACTGCTAGGCACCCCCTGGAAATGCAGGACTGCTGCTTTTCCTCAAAGTGACACTGCTGGCACCTTGCTAGCCTCAAAACAGATGTGATGTGTGGAAGCTACGTTTCCCTTCCTTGACCCATCCCAAGAATGAGCACTTCACACTCATCCACCCCACCAACCTCAGTGTCTAACACAGGCCTTTGTAAAAAAAAATTTTCAATAAGGGGTTGGGGATAACAAAGGGAGTTTCTTTCATGGTACGTGAGACAACAGCAGACATCACTATTCCTAAAGTTAATCAACTATTTTCTCCATGGCTGCTAACATTTCTCTTAGGACCTAGCTGGCTGACACATTGCAAAGGTGAGGCTGTTCATCTTTCTTTTTCATCTCTTCACACTTTTTGAAGACCAAAGGACCCCACCCTATGTCTCTTGTATTCTTCAGAGAGAATTCTTAAATTCCTATTCATTTACTATGCACAGTTCTTCATAACTAAAAGGACTATTAACATGCTTTCCTAAATCAAAGGGCAGACTAAGCTCAAAATCCCACTTTAGTAATACAAAGAATTAAGAGAAGCTTAGAATTACCTTTTTTTCTTTAAGGACTTTGGATATCTTAGAACAAATTTTAAATAATCTCTCTAAATGGAAGAAGTAGAAAATGCATTTTATCTTTGTGCAGAGAAAATGCCAGGGTCAATTTCTTTTTTTCTCTTCTTTTCTCTTTCTTTTCTTTTTTTCTTTTCCCTTCCCTTCCTTTCCCTTCTTTTCTCATGGCTTCTAAGCCACAGAATCTATAGGAAGCAAAGCAGAAGTGAAGGAATGAAAATGGCTTCTCTTCAACTGGCCCCTCTTGTTTCTCAGTGTATGAGGGTGAACTTTATGGCCTGTTTTCCAGGAAACCCCATATACCCAAAATTGCTGAGATCGGAAAAGAACAATCCCTTTTTCTTTGGACCTTCCCACCCAACAGCCAACCTCTAGCTTTCCAGCTCCTTTTAGAACAGTTTTTTTTTTCCTTCTTTTTCTCTTCCAGGGTATGTTCTTATTCTAGGTTTCAGTCATTTCATTTCATATGGGTGGAAATATTCAGATCGTGCAGCTGGAGCATTTATGAGAGAATCAGAGATTCCATCCTGACAAATAATCTTATGCTAGAAGAGTATCTTTATAGACTACATAGTCCAGAGGAGACTGATCAAATGCCCCCTTCTGTTACCATAAGTATGATGCATGCCATGCCCTGGAAGTGGGGCAGTACACGGCAGGGATAAATCAAATACTGGATTCCCACAACAGGAAAGCCAGAGCACCTCTGTGCCCACCTTCTTTCCACCAGTCCTTGACAGACCTGGGTAAGTGCAAGCCTCTAGACTGTGCTTCAGGCATATTACTGAATAGGACACTAAGGCTTTGAGAGGGGACTTGGGAGGCAAACCATAGATTATTCTTGCTTTTACTATTTCTAGGGCTTCTGTTGAAAGAAGAATGACAATGTGGTCTCAACTTGGAGAAGGAGATCAACTAAGAGGGATTTTATTTTTGGCTACTGTATAAGTTAACATGTTACAAAAAAAAAAAAAAAAACAACTCAGAAGTTTTCCTCATCTGAACGGTGATTGAAAACTATGCAAGCTGGGGCGCCTGGGTGGCTCAATTGGTTGAGCGACTGCCTTCGGCTCAGGTCATGATCCTGGAGTCCCAGGATCAAGTCCCGCATCTGGCTCCCTGCTCAGCAGGGAGTCTGCTTCTCCCTCTGACCCTCTTCCCTCTCCTGCTCTCTATCTCTCATTCTCTCTCTCTTAAATAAATAAAATCTTTAAAAAAATAAAAAAAATAAAACTATGCAAGTCTTTTAAAGGGATGAAGATGAGGTCTAACAAGCTGAAGAAGGGAGCATGGCTGACTTGAATTTTGACAGAGGGCGCCTAGTGCTGAAGCAAATGCTCTGGAGTGCAGCTCCCTCTGTGGTAGATTAAGTAACAGTGCAAACTCAGTAATGTGAACATCTTTTATTTGAACTGTCCCATTATTCAAATGACTCCCTAAAGCCAATTTCCTTCACCTTTTATGCCCTGACATGCAGAAATTGAAAATTTCTCTCATTGTTCCTTTTTTTTAATCTTCAAACCGTATTAGTCAAACTCACTACATGCCTGAACACTTTTGAGCTCTCATTTGTTCAGATAATTGAGCTTCCAATGTAGTTTTGAAACTAATGCTCAATGGTAGCACTGTTCAGAAGTTCCCCGTAAGATGGAAAATATATGGGAAATGGGACATGGCCAGCAAGCAGGACTGCATTAAGAGAGTGAGTTTCCACCCCTGCAGTCTCATGCATGATTATAGTCAATCAGTAAGTTCTCCATTTATTGAGCTTACTCATATAAGCAACTCTGTGTGAAGGAATATAGTCAAGAGGTTAGTGCTCACGTGAGTTTAAATCCTAGCTGTACCACCTACTAACTGTGTGGCTTTAGGAAAGTTATCTAATCTTCTCAAGCTTCAAAATCCCCATTTGTAAAAGCAAAATAATAATGACCTCCATCCACATCTTTGGAGTTAACTAAATGAAATATATACTATACTTAGCACAGGACTGAAAACCTAGTAAGAAAAATAAGCATTAGTTATTATCACTGAATTCAAAGAATAATTTAAATAAGCAGAAGATCTTGGCACTACTATCAAAAGATTTGAAAACTATTTGGAAAGTCACTATATAACACATACACATACACACATACACACACACAGCAAAACAGAACACGGACATGTGATTGATGTAACTAAAAAAGCCAGATGGCCCAGGGTGAAATCCTGGCCCTGGCAGTTTCAAGTTGTATGAACTTGGAAAAGTTACTTAACATCTCAGCATCTCAGTGCCTTCAGATATAAAAGGGAAATAATGATGGTATCTATATCACAAAGTTTTGGGGAGTATTAAATAAATATATATGCTATGTGCTTAGAACAGTGACTAGCATGTAAATGCGTGTCAGTATTAAGACGTCAGTGGTGTTAGCGGTCCAGAGAAGACGAATGCATAGGTATGAGAAAAAGAATACGTATTAGGTCATCAGAAGGAGAGCGTGGCACGTTGGTTGATCACATTTGAATGGGAAGGAAAAGGAACACTCTAAAACTGGAGTGACATGAAAAATTTTGCTGGCTGATGTTGAATGAACTCTCAGCTTTGTTGCTATCACTAAGGACTTTTTCCCTCAAAAAAAAAAAAAAAAAAAAAAAAGCCAGTGCTGTGGCAAGGCCATTTCCCATCAGAGCTGTCCACTAAGTGATGTTTTCACCTCATTTATAAATAAGTTGAGAAGTTCCGTGATTTCCTCACTAAACTGGTTCATAAATTAGGCAGTTGCAGACTATTCCTTACTTTGTGAAAATGCTCTCCATTTTAAGCACTGAGGACCTACTCTCTCCTGGTTATGTGCTTCACTTCTGACTACTTCTGCTGTTTCCTCCCCTTCTTCAGACTGACTCCACCCCTTGAATGTTGCTGCCCCTGTAGGTCTGCCTTTCTCTCTCCTTTGGCTCTACATGCACATTTTCCACAAATGAATGCATTCATCCTCATGACTACCCATCATACACACATGTCTCCTACCATTAATGTTTTCAGCCTTAATTTCTCTCTACACTTCAAAATTCACCTGGTTATCCTGAGGGCAGTAAAGCTACAACTGAAGTTAAAATTACTATGGGAAACTACCATCCCTTATCCCTTCCACCTGTTCAATACATGCCTCCTTTTCTTCTTGTTACCAGTAACATCATCACTATTTACCTCTTTACTGGAGTTCTGACGCTTCCATTATCAGAGGCATGAGTTCAATCATTGAGTTGTGTCGATTTAACCTCGGGAACTTTCCCCAAGCAGATTCTTTCTTTCCGCTTTTTGCTGTCACTGCCTCAGCTGAGGCCAATACCACCTCTCTACTTGGATTAAAAGCTATGCCTTCCGCAAACCTCTCCCCACTGCCAACCCTTCTTCACACAGTTGCCAGTCTTAGCTTCATAGAGAGCAAATCTGTAGTTGTTACTCTTTTGCTCAAACACCTATCTTGGCTCCCTGTTCCTTGGGAATTAAATCCAGATTAAATCCAGATGCGTCTGGTCTTGTCCTCCCTGTTCCTCCTGGTCTGTTGGGCCAGTGAAAACAAAAACTGGCACCAGGATGAATCAACTGTTTTTTTTTTTTTCTTTAATTTTCTTATTGTTATGTTAATCACCATACGTTACATCATTAGTTTGGGATGTAGTGTTCCATGATTCACTGTGCGTAACACCCAGTGCTCCACGCAGTACGTGCTCTCCTTAATACCCATCACCGGGCTAACCCATCCCCCACCCCCTCAACTGTTTATTTTAGTAAGACTGTGCTTTTTAACTTCTTCTCATGACAATGTCATAACTTATAAATGGCTATAGCACAAGTCATAAAGAGAAAAATGACCTTATTTGTCATGTAAAAAGTACATGAGGTGCCCAAAGTGTAACATGGCTTGTCTGAATTGATTCCTACCCTGTCCCTTGTATTACCTTAAGTCAAAAAATATATATATATATAATATATATAAATAATAATATATATAAATAATAAAAATAATAAAATAAAATAAAATAATATATAAAAATAATAAATAAATAAATAAATAAATAAATAAATAAAATGATAAAAAATAAATAATAAATAATAAAATTTTATATATATATATATCAATTGCCCTAAATGAAGAGTCTGAGAAGAACAGGGTTTAGGCAGAGCCACGCTAAGAGGTACAGGACAGGTCTTAGAACTTTATCTCCAACTCTGGGCTCTGCTTGCATCTGTTTCATTTCAGTCTCAGAGAGGTCTTCGCCATGTAGCACCAAGATGGCCACTGGCGGCCCTGAGCCTACAGCATTTGCTTAGATCATGATTCCATAGACACAAAAAGAATCTCTTTGATTGGTAGGCCTGAGTCACAAATCTGCCACCTTGGGTTGAAGTTCTAGGCTCACTCCTACTCAAACTACACGGGTTAAGCAAGATTTTTTTTTTTTTTTTTTTTTTTTGGAGGGGGTATGGAGGCAGGGCAGGGGGTAAAGGATAGTTTCCTAGTGAAAAGGACAAACTATATATGTCCACTATGCTTCTCAACATATACGCTTTTCTTCATTCATTATAATTCAGTATCTACATGATAAACCTCCAGGTGTCCAGGCACCAAAAATAGGGCTCATGTAAAGATGAAACACTAAAGACAGGAGTTCCTGACCCAGTGAACAGGGGTGATAGAAATTTTTCCAAAAATGGCATTCTGATAAGAACCTCAACAGAAGGACCAACTACAACATTGATTCTGAATTTGATTCTATTCTTTCCTAATTTCAATGTATCTAAATCTTTGGTATCATGGCCCTAGAATTTTCCTACAGATCCAGCAACAGCATGCCCAGATTTCTCAAGGCAGTTATGGTTGTAAATATTCTGTTCCAGGCCCACTTGTAAGTTCACTGGCATATGTCAAACCACAGGAACAAACAGGGGGTTCAAAAAAATAAGAGCCCTATATAAAAAAATTTCCTTCTTTAGTTTTCATTTAGCTCACTCAGGTCATCAGGGGCTCCAGGAACTCCAGCAACATCCCACTCCTTAGAGAGCAGAGATAGTGCAGAGATTGTCTACTATGTAAATTGATGAGAGCAGGAGTGAATCTCCCATAGACAAATAGTCAGACCGAATGATGTTAAACTGAAAGGTAACGAGGGAGGAGGAATGATCATTTGTAAAGAGAAAAGTGTTGAAGGGCCCTTCTGCCTAGCAAACATAAATACCCTGAAGAATAGAAAACTGTGGGTGGATGTGGGGCCTGCTTAATGTGAATCCTACATCAGGCGTTTGTAGGTGATATAAAACTCTGATGTGCTGTAAAATTTATATCGTTTCCCAAAATGATCTACTGGTAGAACATATAAATTTTGCAGAAACTGTTAAAGCTGTCATAAAACCTCACTGCTACAGATACAGTAGGTGTTTCAGAAATACACACCAAAGCAGAGATTTGTAATCATTTCAGTGTGGTTCATAAAAAGAAGCACATTGTGTTTCAACATCTGAGAAACTACAAAGGTCCCCTTCTTCCAAAGGCCTGTTTTATCTTATTTTGCATACTTAAAAAAGAGACAAGCGGAGACAAATAAACAGTCAAAATATTTAAACTCAAGCATTTCCTTATATGCTCAGGTTGTTAGAAAGGTAGGAGCAAATGATTATTTCTTTACCAAGTTCACATAAGAGTTGTTGGCTCTGTTTAATAATAGTCGATCTTGTTCAGGCTGAACAAACTGGTCCCTGTGGTGGGGGGGGAAGGCAGCAATAAATCAATACCCTCGATGTAATCTTGGTGTCTAGAATGCAGAGAGAGATTTTGGTGCATAATGGCACGGGTTTGTCTATTGTCATTCAGACATGAGCTGCATCAGAAAAGGGCTTGTGGGAACCTGATAAGAGGTGGTCAAAAGTGGGCCATAAATCACAGAGAGACAGTATTCTGCTGATTTCATACACACGCACTTTCTGGGGCAAAAAAAAAGAAAAAAAGTGATAGATTTGCAATTTACTGCTTATCACATCTGCTAGAAGTTTCATAATACAAAAGCCTGACCTTCAGTGAATAAACACCCTGGTTGACTACCTGCTTTTGTGGAGGAAATATGGCACTCCAGCCACCTAGAGCTGGGAAACCCTCCAAAGACCTATTTAACAAGCCCCCTTTGATTTTGAGCCATGCAGTAGTGAGTTTTACTCATGGGCATCTCCTCAAACAAGGAGTGGAGGGTACTTATTGAAAGAACCTGGATATTTAGGTCTAGGGGAACGAACAGACTGAAGGGATCATATGGATTGCACACTTGTTCAGCACTTGTTAACTTTCTGCAGATCACTGGACCACAACATCTTCTCAAATAGTGGGGGCAGGGGATGGAAGGGGCCAGGGGAGTAGGAAAGATGAGGACTCGAGGAATTTGCTGCAGCCCAGGCAAGGGAATGCAACCTTCCCAGGCAAAGGAATAACCATCTAGAGAGCAGAACAAAAATTAGTGCAAACTTTCAGTCCATCACATTTTAACTCAATATTCCTGGCTCATATTTCTTCCAGGGAGAAGTTTGAAAACACTATTTTTTTTAATTGAGGCACTTTCAAAATTAATTTATATGCGATCCTCATTTCAATATAGGATGGTTCATATAGTTAACAGTGCATATGAAAACAATACATCCTTATAATTGTAAGCTATGTAAAGTGAGTCAGTGCTCCAACAGTCTCCAAATTCTCTCCTTGTTCCCTGACTGAGAGAATCTACATTTTCCTTAATATATTCTTTCCTGAGTTAAAAATGCTTTGAGTGGATCCAAGTTTTAAAAGAAGTAACATTATGTTTAAAAATTATTTATTAACTAAAACAAAACACCAAAGATGTCTTTTCAAGTTTGGATTTGTAATTACTAGCCAAGTTTATAAAATGTTTCAATTGCTTTATGCTCGTTCAAATGAAAAAAAAATTACTCATTCTTTCAAAAAATATTGATTATTTAGCTGCTATGTATCAGAAACTCTTCTAGATTCTGGCAGTTAGCAGTGAACTGGATACCGACAATCTCTGCCCTGGTGGAGTCTAGAGTGTAGTGGGGCATACAGACAGCAATGATGAAGGAACTCCAGGATATAGAATGTCAAGACAATAAATGCTATGGAGAAAATAAGCAGGCAAGGGTCTGGAAAGTGCTGAGGTGAGTGTGGAAGATGGGTGAGGTATATATATTCTTTAAATTTTAAATACTTCCCAGTAGTCAATACTCTAACATTTCTCCCGCACACCTTTTAGCCATAACACTAGCTAGAACTGGAAGTGATTCATTTGAATCTCATCTCTTTGTTGTGTCCTTATCTACTTGTACACGGACAGATTTGCAGAATGGCCAACAGGCTAGGAAAACCAAGATTATGCTCTTGAATGATCAGGTTGGCCTATTTCACAACTCACCATAGCACCTCTTAAAGACAGACCTGATAACTGGGCATGGATGGAAATGTTAGTACTACCACCTGAATATCAGTTACTAAGAGTCTCGAGGGATGCAGGAAATTCCTACTCCCTTTTCTTTACAATAGCTGTTTGTGTTTGTTTCCTCTTTGCTTCTTGGCAAAAGTAGCAAGATTTAGGTTCTACTCTTAATTAGATCAGTCTGGGCTTTGTCACTGTCTTCCTCTATCTGGGTAAGCAGAACTGGGTAAAGTATTTTGAAAGATTATGAAAAACTATTTGGCAGTTTCTTGATGACCACACATATTTTTTATTCAACTCTCTGGAAGGAATTTTAACGATCTTTGGTATCAAGTGTGATGCTTTGGCTGAAGTAACAAAAACCAGCTTCCAGTGGCTTAAACAAGAACTCCCAAGGACCGACAAAACTGTGCGTCCAAAAATGGGTTGGGCATCGAGTGAGGTGCCTTTATCTCTCTCCCATTCTCTCAGTTCTTCCTTGTGTCCTGGGCTACTACTTTTGTCTTGCGGTCTCAAGATGACTGGGGGCAGGAAGGGCTGAGATAGTGTAAAGGAGCAGAGAGAGACAGAGAGAGACAGACAGACCGATGACGGGTGGGGGAAGGGCTAGATTTCTCTTAAGAACCCAGAATTTTCTTCCTCAAAACCTTTGAGAAGACGGATTCATTTGTTTTACTGGCCAATATTGCCTTAATTCAGCCCATCTCTAAGCCAATTACAAGCAAAACATTGCATAATTGGCTTAGCCCCAACAGAGTCCATCTCTCAATGGCAGGGACCTGTCTTAATCATATTTTGTAGGTGCCTCAGGCCCAAACACTATGATGTGTCCATAGTGGATACTCAATTATTTATTTAATTCATTCATTTATTCAAAATGTATATCAAGTGCCTATACTTTTCCAGTTCTTAGCACTAGGGATTTATCAGTTAAAAAATTTATCAGTAGAAAAACAATATGTTCTTGTTCTCATGGAGTTTAAAACCCAGTGGAGGAGATTATATACAATAAAGAAATGAGTAAATCAAGTGATAGTAAGTGCTTTGTCAAATCTGGTGATCTTAAAAGAGAAACTCAATTCACAAGAATTAGCAATCAGTTGCAGATTCATGAGTATCTTCCTAATCCAGAGATGATTTGACTACTTCTCTTGTCCTAGGGCCACAGCTGATGTATAAGATGCCTCCATCAGACAAAGAACATACTAGAGAATCATGTTCAAATGCCACACTTCCCTTTTCTTAACCCTACATATTTAGACTGGTTGGCTCTCAACTGCATGCACGTTTAAGGTTTCTATCTCTTGCTTCTTATTCCTCCTTGATAATTTGCTGCTTTTTAAGCCTTTCTTTGCCTTTGAGAAGTTTTCACCCACTGCTGGCTTGCCTGGCTGATAACTGGTATTCCCACTATCAGCGTTAGAACTGTACGAGGTGCTCTACTACTTAATCTTACATATAGTGTTGGGAGGTGTGTAGTACCATGATTGTTTTGCCGATGAGAAAACTGAGCCCCCATGGGTTAAATGACTTGTTCAGTGTGATACAGCCAGAAAGCACCAGGGATATGATTCAAATCCAGGTCTTCTTGGGCAAATCTAATATGAAATCTATCTCTCTTCGAAAAATGTTTCTTATCATGTTAAATGTGTTTCTCCTAGGACTGTAGAAACCATGTTACATATTTCTTCCCTCTTCCCCACACCTCTGGTACCGACCATTGTCCTGAAAGTAAATCTGCTAATTGATAAAGAGTATTTTAATTGATAACTGACTGCAGAGAACCTCTCACTTGTGTGAAAACAAAGCAACAGCAACATTAGAATAATATTTTTCAAAAAGAAAAGTTATTTTTAACTAGGTGACAGCAAAGATATTCAAATAATAAATGAATTTACTCTGATCTTTATGCAGATAGATATTAATGTGGCGTCAAAGCATTTCCATCAGTTACATGGGCATGCGTTGGCTCTAACAATGACATCGTAGAAGCATCAAGGCCTTTAAAGATAGTGATTAAGGAACAACATGGATCATCATTTTAAAATAACTCTTCTTCATGGCTTAAAGTACAACTGTTACCAACAATCATAACAACTCAAGTTTATGGTCATAGAGTGAGCACACTGAGCAGTTGCTGGACTGCCTGACACTCACGTGGGATACAGAGGCCATCAATCTGCCTCTGCCATTCAAATAAGGCACACCCACTGTAAATGCCTCTTGGAATTTATGCCACACATGAATAGTCATTAATTTGGATGACCAGCACACTGCTCAACCAAAACTGAAAAACAAAATATTTAATATACTTCAGTATGATTTAGTACATATAAACATGGTGATCATAAATCAAGAGAATTTCCCCAACAGGAAAGGCATACATTTTCCAGATCCATTTTAGAAATCTAAACAATTTATGCTATGGCCCCAACTGTCAAGGGATCATGGAATTGTGGCATGATGGAAACCTGGAAGAGTGTGTGCACCCGTCCCTCTCCTTTCTCAAGGCCTCCTTCCCAGCAAGTCCAAACACAGGAAAGAAATGTTAGAGACCTGTAGAGAAGGGGCTTTTAACAGTTTATTTGTTTGTTTTGCAATTACCAAGTGTAATTACATATTACACATATATTCTCTCATGAAATTGTCTTTACTGACAAGAAGGGAAACAGCTACTGAAACAAATGGAACCTGAAATGCAGAACAAGTGAAATGCACTCGAAGATTATTTCTTGCTCACATAATAGACAAGGCAGGCATTCTTTGTTCATGATGGTGATTTTCCCCTATCTGAGGAGCCACATGGTGGTTCAATAACCCAGGATGACTAAAGCTCTGTCATTTTCAACATAATTTCTCTAAAGCCTCTGTGGTCTTTTCCACCCTAGTCATCCAGAAGGCCTTGGAGAAGCATTTGTGGGAGACTTCTACAGACCATGCCTTGGCATTGCCTAGGACTCTGTCCCATGGTGACTTTAGCTACAGGGGAGGCTGGAAAACATGGCTGTGTCTGTGTGCTTAGAAAGAAGAAAAGAATGTGCATTTCAGTGAACAGTGGCCATCCCTATCTCAGTGATAAATGTTCTTTGCTCTACAGAACATTTTCCCAGAGTTATCCTACATATTGCTTCTCAGTGTCCCCTGGTTCTCTCCTAGTGTTTATCTGTATTCAGTATTCATTTTGGCACAAAGTTATGATTCAGAAGAAGGCAGTCAAAAGGTACAAACCTCCAGTTATAAGATAAATAAGTACTAGGGATGCAACGTAAAACCTGATGACTATAGTTAACACTGCTGTATGGTATACAGGAATGTTAAGAGAGTAGAATCCTAAAAGTTCTCATCACAAGCAAAAAAACTTTTTTCATTTTCTACTTTTTTGTATCTGCATGAGATGATGGATGTTAACTTACTGTGGTAATCACTTCACAATATATGTAGGTCAAATCACTATGCTGTATACCTTAAAGTTATAGTGTCTATGTCAATTATATCTCAATAAAACTGGGGAAACAAAGATTAAGAAGAGATGAAAGGGTAGAGAAGGAACTGACTGACACCCTTCTCTCCACTGACGCCTAGAACTATGCTCCAGCCTTTATTGACCCTTAAAACAGACAACTACTTGAATTGAAACAGAAAAACAAAATCTTCATGATGATTACCTACCACTTTGAGGCATTTTCTTAAATTGGTGTTCAGTCTTCTCATCTCCTCCCCACATGTCAGTGCACTGCACTCATAAGCCTCACATCCAACCAATAACTATCTCCATAGATCACCTCCGAAGACGCCCTCCCCCAGGCTAAAGCAAACTAGTAAATTCATTCTCCTTCAGCAATTCTCAGCATCATAATAAAGAGATGTGCATGATATTTCTGGACATTAACAGTTTGCCGAATGTTTACTAAGTTTACTTATAAAAGGTCTCACAGATTCTCTGCTTAGCTCACTTTGCCTTTCCTCATTATGACAGAGGTCAAATTACATTCCATGTCAGAATGAGTGAGAAGGTGTGATGGATTTACAAAATAGAGCAATTTACCTGGGTGGCTTTAAGTATTTTAGAGACCACAGGCTAGGCCCAACCAGAGACTTGAAGTAGTTGATGTCAGTCAGAGAAAGACAACTACCATAAGATGTCACTTATATGTGGAATGTGAAAAAAGCTAAACTCATAAAAACAGAGTAAAAGGGTGGTTTCCAGGGGATGAAGGTGGAGGAGTGGGACAGATGTTATGTAAGAGTACAAACTAACAACCAGTAGTAAATGAGCCCTAGAGATCTAATGCGCAATATAATATATACACAATATTGTACTGTAAACATCAAACTGCTAAGAGACTAGGACTTAATTATGTCAACCACTAAAGATTAAGGACAGAGGTGCTAGTTACCACTACAGTGGCAACCATAATATACAAATGTATCAAGTTAACATGTTGTACACCTTAAATTCACATGTTATATATCAAATATATTTCAATTAAAAATATATTATAAAAAAACATATAAAAAAGAGTTGATGTCAGGACACTATAAAACTATCTTTGAATACTCCTGATTCCAATTCCCCAGAGGCCACCTTGACTGTAGCAAGTTGAATCACTGGGGATCCTCTGTACTTCGCTTACTTTTGTGTCTATGTTACTCATGTTAGAGAATAAATATCCCCCCCTGCTTAGGACTTTGAAATTCACTGAAGAAACATGAAATAGTATTCTAGGCATTTATGAGGGTTCATTTCATTCCACTACTTTTGAGTGCATTGAAAACATTTTCTGTAAGTTTTCCCACCCTGGTTTTTACATACAGCCCCTTTACTTTTCTTCCTTCTCTTCCTCTCTGCCTGCTGAATATTTCTCTTCTTTCTCTTCTAAAGTGTGGGGACTAGAATTGGTCCAGAGTAAGAGAGAGGAAGAAAAAACCTTGAAGTGTTGCATTCTCAGCCCCCACTTTGCCTGCATTGAGACTGGCCACCAGAGAGATTTCAGGCTGGCTATCTCCCTCCCATCTTCTCTTTCCTCTCCAAATTTGTGCAGATGGCAGCAACATGATGGGTCCCGTGGTGGTAGATTTTATCCCATAAAACTAGTGTCAGCAAGATCTCCAACTATCAGTAAATACGTTATCAAGGGGTTACTAACAGCTGGAAATGTATTTTAAATAGTACAGATATTCCTCCTCTTTTTAGAATAGTTGCCTCCTAGACTTCGAAACTTAATGAATTCATGAATTAAACAGATATTCATGCTGGGAGCACATACTTTTAAGGTTATGAAATTTAGGAATCCCGTTTTATCATCATCTGATTGCCCCACTCTTAAACCGCTAAGAGTCGGTATGGCATTGCCTTGGAAGTTGTATGAGATTCTGCCTCAGAGATCCCCGTGTCTAAGTCTCGACTCTGTCGCTTAATACCAGTTTAACCTTGGGCAAATGGCATATCCCCTCTGACCCTTAGTTTACATATTTTTAAAGTGGGGATAAAATTCCTTAATTTTAAGGAGCAGTGGTTAAACGACAGACCGCGCATTCTGTGCTTAACATTGTAGGGACACTAAAATCTCCTCCTGGCCCTATGGGCATCTTTAGGGCAGTAAACTTGTGTCTGATGTCTGTATTAATGAATAAATGGAGGAGTGGATGAATAAATCCATCTAGTTAGTGCTCAAAATTTTTCTACACTCCAAAAACACCAATTGATATACCAACAATCCTAAATAAGAAAAATTCTATCAGCTACATGAAACAAACTGATGACCAGAACAGTCAGGAAATGCACGACCGTTGTCCAGTTAATGCCACAAAGCCATTTGTTAAATGTTTCTGTAAACACTAGTGCACAACTCCCCACTGAACCAAGAAATGCATACCTTGGGTATTGCATTTGACACTGTTCTCTTTGATCCCCAAGTGTAAGGATACAGATAAAACTATCCGGAGCGACTACTGTGAAAGTCCGGAAAAGGTGTGCTCCGACTCATCCCCACCTCCCCCCTACAGTTACCTAGAATATCAAATCAGAAACTTTAAGATCATTGATGACGATTAAAAAAAAAAAATAAACATCCTGCCAAAACGTCCGATCAGTAGGAATTGCTTTCTTAACATTAGCTGAAGTGTATAAACCAGGATGAGGCAGAAGATGATGTCGCCAGGATTTCCCACACCTGTATTTTTATTTCTTATGTTGTTATTATTTGAGCATAGAATACTTTTAACCATATCTTGAATGGCAACATTTTTCTGATAGATACGATTTGTTCCTTTAAATAAAAGTTTTGAGGACATTTTCCACATTCTGACCTGTGATTTCATTTTATTCAGGGCCAGCTGCTTTCCCATAGACTGAATCTCTGACATTTATAATAGAATTGAACAGTGTAATAGGATTCACTTAACAAAAATGTTGCTGTTACATGAACTTTATGGGACCTTCCATCGAACAAGGGAGGCCTGTTTTACCATTGTCTTGATTCTGTTTCATGATAGAAATGGAAGCAACAAAAGCAATAGCGAGGTCTCTGCATAAATGAAGCCACACCATTTTTCTCCAGGGAAGACAGTCATAAAATGAAGGCAAAATTAAAACAACCTTTTACCTTTTACTCTTTTGGTAAGAGTCTCTCTTTACTTATGGAAGAAAACATTTCAATATTCTGCCAAAACTTTTAATGCAGTCCGATTGCATCCTGATTAAAGCCTCTCAAAGCCTTCCTGCGTTCTTGAAGTCTCTGGCACTGTGCTACCGCTTCCAAGTAGCTAATGTGCTGTTATTTTACAACACTCTGCCAGAGTTGCTTTTCCTCAAACAAGAATCTTACTAGCTTTACCATTTGGCAGCCTGTAGCATGTCAAAAAAAAAAAAAAAAATCCATAAACCAGATGGCGGAAATACAGAATAATCTGTTTGGGAAACCCAGGTTATAAATACGTGCATGTTGGGAAAAGGGCAAAAAGTTGAGGTAAAGCAGCTGATACAGCTTTCAGGCGGGGCTTCGGTTACGACCATTTTTAGCCTAGTGCACGGAGCGATGTCGATATGTTTATTTTCTATTGCATTCTCCCTCTCATGGTCAAAATGAACCCATAGGCATTAACTCTTCTCCTACACTGGAAACCAATGTGAATCCTCATTTGGAAGGTTTAGTCAAGGTTTTATCGGCATGAAAGTATATCCTTCCATGGGGGCTGGGAGGGTGGGAGTGAGGTATTAGGACTGGAACCCGTAATATTGTGACCCACTCTCTTCCTTCCTCGACCATTCTCCAATGCGTGTGAGGGTTTCTCCTTACCCTAACATAAACTTCTGAGTGAAGTAAGGTTAGAGTGAAAATCTCAGTTAACTTTGAAAGAATAAAGATGATTTACAATTGCAGCTGTGTGTGTCTCTCAGGGGTGAGTGACTCTGACTCTCAGGGGTGAGTGAGTAAGTGGGAGATGCAGTAAGGGGAAGAATAAACTCTGTGTGTGTGTGTGTGTGTGTGTGTGTGCGCGTGCGCACGCACACGTGTGTGCAGGGGGACTGAATGTGTAAGACCATTGAATTCATATGAATAGGAAAACCTTTCTGTGCTCCAGCTGCTGAATCACACCTCTTTCCGTGGCCTTCGAGAGTCACAGCCTACCCACCACTCATTAGCTGAGGCTACGCAAGGGTTATGTTGTCCCATCTGCCTGCTGTGTCTAGGTGGCACACTTTTAGGTGCTTTAGATGGCAGCTAACTCTTGAGAATGATGCTCTAGGACCTGCACCAACATTGCAGTCAGTTATATGAAGACCCACAAGCAACTGCATACTTAGATCCCTGTCCTCACCATCCTAAGGAAGAAAGCTGAAAATTACATGCTATAGTAGCAGTAATCAAAGGCATGTATGGCCCACTGGGGCAATAGTAAAAACATTGGCTACATTGATTCTCCTCTTAGGTTCCAAGGGTTTCTGGGCTCTCTTGAGTATCACCAAAGACTTCAATAGGCTCCCTTAGCTGCTGTCCCTCATTACTCCTGGTCTCTGCCACTGCCTGCCACTGGTGGCTGTGGACTGTGGATACTATCCTGTGTTTCTCTCATAACTTCAGCAACACTAGTATAATCACACCAGACTATCACACCCCTGTATCTGCTGTGTGGAGGCAAAGAGAGAATCCTCTTCCCACTGACATTTTCATCTTTCTTGTTGAAGCACCAAAGGAGAGTTATGGGCCCACCCCCGCCCCCCAGCCTCTTAGTACTCCTAGAGGCAAGTGCCTTTCATTATTTCTATCAGCTTTTTTTGTGGAGTTGGGACAAAATTCAGGTGACAAGGCCAGGACTGTGGCTGTGGCCAATATAGCTATGGCCAATATCAGCCCTTTTAGTCCAATGGCCCCCACCTTCCCAATGACAGGGTGTCCAAGGAGTTATTGTAAGGTTTTCTGGGATCCTCTCTGGGATGAGCCATAAGCTCCAAGAATGTGCCCAGATAATCCTCCACACTCTGACATGCCCAATTTTCAAGTGATTTTATAGTACTGTTACTCCTGCATCCTTTCATGTAAATATTAGTTCCAATGGTTTTTTTGTTATTTAGCATTTGTCATGATTGAGAGATGCTCAGCCCTACATAAACTTATAGTACAAGTTCATTATTTATATTATTAATAAAAAATTATTATTCACATTAACTAGAAAAACGAGTTATTGTAATTTTCAAGTGTTTACAAAGGCCAACTCTTAAATATCAACCGACTCAACCAGCAATCTTCCATTCTCATGGGATTCTCTAGAATCCTTTTAACAGTTTAAACAGGTACTCAAGATCCACAGCCTCTTGGCTCTGGATTATTGTGCCTCTTGAACTATCTCAGCTAGATGAGCCCTCCTAAGGAATGAATTGTATCCTCCCCCAAATTCATATGTTGAAGCCCTAAGTCCCAATGTGACTGTATTTGGAGAGAAGACTTTTAGGAGGTAATTAGGTTAAATGAGGCCATGAAGGTGGGGTCCTGATCTGATGTAATTATTGTCCTTACAAGAAGAGATACCAGTCACTCCATCATCTCTTTCTCCCTTCCTCCCTTCCCCCCTCTTTCTCTCCCTCTTTCCGTCTCCCTCACCCTCCATGCACCACAGAGGAAAAGCCATATGAAGACAAAGCTAGAAGGCAGCTGTCTATAAACCAGGAAGAGAGCTCTCACCAGAAACCAACTCTGCTGGAATTTGACTATGGACATCTAGACTCTAAAACCGTGAGAAAATATATTTCTGATGTTTAAGCCATGCACTCTATGGTATTTTGTTCTGGCAGCCTTAGCAAAAGAATATAAGCTCCATCACAATGGATCAGGTGCCTGATTCAATTAGGCTAGTTTCCTCTATCAGAGGAGAACCAGAAAATCACATTCTAATCTGTTTTAATGAAGAGCTAATAGAAATGACCTAAGGGCTCAAGAGAGGTAGCATAGCTGAGGTGGGGTATAAAAATCATTTAATGTAATGCTCTAATCAAAGGCAACATAGAAAAGCAGAGACTGCCCAAAGGATACAAAAAATAGTGATTTGAAGGGACACATGCACCCCAATATTTATAGCAGCAATGTCCACTATAGCCAAAACATGGAAAGAGCCCAAAAGCCTATCAACTGATGAATGGATAAAAAAGATGTGGTATGTATATATTTATATATACATAGATATACACATAGATACACACACACACACACACACACACACACACACACACACACGGAATGTTACTCAGCCATCAAAAAGAATGAAAGCTTGCCATTTACAACAATGTGGATGGAACTAGAATGCATTATGCTAAGTGAAATAAATCAGTAAGTCAGAGAAAGACAAATACTAAATATAATTTCACTCGTGGAAATTAAGAAACAAAACAGACGAACATAGGGGAAGGGAAGGAAAAATAAAATAAGATAAAGACAGAGAGGGAGGCAAACTAAAAGAGATTCTCAAATATAGGGAACAAACAGGGTTGCTGGAGGGGAGGCAGGTGGGGGGATGGGGTAACTGGGTGATGGGCATTAAGGAGGGCATTTGATGTAATGAGCACGGGTGTTATATGCAACTGATGAATCACTAAATTCTACCCCTGAAACTAATACTATGCTATATGTGAACTAACTTGAATTTAAATAAAATCTTGAAAGAAAAAAAAAAGCAAAGAAAGCCAGATATCATGGAATAGGGGGGAAAAAAGAATGTGATTTATCAAACTCCATGAATTTTAATTTTAGAGCCAAATCCAAGTTTTCTGTCTGTGAACCATTTCTTGTTTACAAAACACGAGTCTGGCCCTATCTTGCAGTTCATTTATAGCTATGGATTTGGGATCTGTAAGAATACTTTCAAGCCAGAGATTTTCTACTTTCCTTGCAAATATTTCCATCCTACTTCGAAAGAAGACAGAAGATTTTTAGGTCTTTTTCTGTGTAAGAACAGAAACATGTCTTTTATAAGAAATTGGGTTCTTAGGGTGCCTGGGTGGCTGTTGGTTAAGCGACAGACTCTTGGTCTCTGCTCAGGTCATGATCTCAGGGTCCTGGGATTGACCCTCGCATTGGGCTCCCTGCTCAGTGGGGAGTCTGCTTCTCCCTCTCTCCCTACCCCTCCCCTCACTCACATTCTCTCCCTCTCAAATAAATAAATAAATCTTTAAAAATAGAAATTGGGTTCTTTATTTTTTTTAAGATTTTATTTATTTGAGAGAGAGAGAGAGAGAGAGAGAGCCAGATGCAGGGCTCAATCCCAGGACCCTGGGATCATGACCTGAACTGAAGGCAGACACTTAACAGACTGAGAGCTACCCAGGTGCCCCAAATGGGTTCTTTATTTTCTTCATTTTATCTCCTCCCTAATTCCTTTACCATCAGGTTTCATACCTGGATTCTTTCTCTTGTAATCTCTTGTTTTAGCTCTGAAGATTTTCCTGGGTAGAGAGCCTTATATACTATTTTGGTCATATAACTTTATCTTTCTATATGTAGATAAATCATAAATCTATGTTTTCATCTTTAGCTCTCTCATAAGTTCAAGATCCATAAATCCAAGTGCTTTCTAGATATTTCTAATAGAATATTACACATCAGCCATCTCACACACTTCATGGGCCAGATGGAATTCATTATATTTCCCCCAAAACTGTTCCATCTCACATATTCAAAATTCTGTTTAATGCCTCATCTATTTCCTAATCTCCCAAACTAGATGGAAACCTCAAAGACACCTTTAGTATTAGTATAGCAGGCACCTTTGAAGTCCAGCATCATACTCCCTCAGCCCTACTCTGATTGCAGCTTCATCTGCACTGGAATGCTCTGTGAGAGCTGCCTTCCTTGAATTGCCAACATCCCTTCCCAGAATGAACCATTTGTCTTTCTGCCTTAGTCTTCTCTAAGCTACATGCTTGGCCAATACACAGCACAGCCCAATGGTGGGGGGAAGGTTTATACTTCCAGAGGAAAACCTCAGCCAATGGCAGATGGAAGCCAGCAGATAAGGGACCAAGCCTCCTATCCCTCCAATTCTGGAGGTATCCTCTATCATTCTCAGAGGTCCAGGGCCAAATCACATTTCTTGCCCACATCTGTGCCATCCACAGCCCAATGTCCTTATCTCATGCTCTCTACTCCCCCATGCCAAATCCTTGTCTCTGGCTCTGCCTTGGGGGAAACCCTAAATAAAGACAGTTGGTTCAGAAGTAGTGGGAGAGAGAAGGCCCTCCGGTTGAGTTTCTGGGACTCGTTGTGGAGACAGAATGAAGAACCCTGTTGTTAGTCACAAGCTCCTGGGCTGCTGTACCGTCACAACTCTGAGAACTCAGAGTGGTGGCTCAGGATGCAGTAGAGGTAGAGGAAGTATTAGGCCAGGCAGTATTTCTAGCACTTGGACACTATGGGAACATTGGTAATTTCAAGGATTATGGGTTAAACTGGTTTTTGCAAACTTCTTTGGAAGCCTTGAAACCAAAGAATGATAGGAATATTATTAAGTAAATTATGGTAGGCCCACTCAAAAGAATATTTTACATCTTTTAAAATAATTTTGGGGGATTTTTAAAGCAATATCAATATAGGTTTTTGATATAATATTAAGACTTCAAAATGAAGAATAGGGACATGAATCTTCACTAGAATTAAAACTTTGAAGGAAAGTATCAATGCTGAGGAATATCTGTGTTGAAAGGGAAAACAACTAGGTGCCAGTTTCTCTTTTATCTATTTTTTAAAATGTTCTTTGATTGTGGCTATATTATTATATGGATAGGTTGATAAAACAGATAAAAATTACTTTAAATTAAAAGTAATTTTTAGAAGTACTGAACTTTTAAAACTGGTCTTAGACATATAAGTAAAATTTTGGAAAAATTTTCTCTCTTTAGATGAAAAGTAATACTGTTTATAAGTTCTTTGTATGCATTAACATTTCTGTATTTGTATCTACTAGTGAAGAAAGTTGTTGCAGAATTCCTTGGCCTGTGAATGAACAGATTGTCATCACATGGATAACCCTTTTGATGTGAGATCAACTAGGTACTAAAGTTGCTGAGCTGACTAGACATGTCCATTAATGCAGATTTTTTTAAAAAACGATGTCTCATTCCACAAATGTTTTAGAATTTACAAGTATGTTGTGTTCATTGTTGACATAATTAGAAATATGCAAAATAGAAAAGTCTTTAAAATCACCTACCAACTCACCATTACATCTCAGAAGTTTTTCTGAATTAAGAAATTATAAAATATATCATGCATGCAGGAGTTTATGCAGTTTAAAACACATTTTCCAGCTTCATAGAGTTTGTCCTGCTTTTTCAAAGCCCCCATGTGCTCTTTCCTGACCACATCAAACTTCCAAATTCCAGGAAGCAAATATACTGAATTTCGTGTTCATCATTCACTGCTTTTCTTTATATTTTATCATATACGTGCATGTCTTCAAGCAATACATTATTTCATTTTCCTGTTGTTTTATCTTTCTTCGAATATAGAGATTCCTTGTGTATTCTTGACTTCCCTCTTTCCACTCATTAAATACTGATCTGATATTAAGAACTACCACACTTATCATGTAGCTGGGCTTCATTCCCTTTTATCACTGCATGGTGTTTCTTTTTATATGAGTATATTATAATTTATTGGTCTATGTTACTGCTGTTAGACATTTGGGTCATTTAACTTGTGTTATTACGAATAAGGCTACTATGTCTATTATAGTACATGTCTCCTGATACACACATGCAATAATTTATCCAGGGTAAAGGTGGAAATGGCTTAGACCAGCATGGTTGTTCAAGAGTTCCTACAGCTTCACAGTTTCACCAACACTTAATACTATCATATTTTCACATATCTGATAATCTAGCAAATGTGAAACATTAACCAGATATTTTATTTTAATTTCCATTCTCTGGATTAACAAGGAGATTGAATATTCTTTATTTGTTGGGTTTACTTGTGTGTAAACCTGCTCATGGCTTTTGACCATTTGTCTTTTAGTTGTTTCCTTCTCTTCCCCCTCCTTCCCCTCCCCCTCTTCCCCAAAGACCGCCATCATCCTAGATAAGGCTTTGATGGTTACATGTATAGTAGACATCTGCTTCCAGTTTGTGCTTGTCTTTAGTCCTTCTGTAGGGATGTGTGTGTGTGTGTGTGTGTGTGTGTGTGTGTAGTTGTTGTTTGGATGAGCAGAAGTCTTACTTCAACATAGTCACTTTTTTTTAAGTATGCTTTTTATTTGGTCTTGTTTTAAAAACATTCCTCACTCTAACATCATAAGGATATTCTCCTATATGTCTTCTCTAATAGTTTAAAAATTTTACCTTTTACTTTTAAGTCCTTAATCCATTTGGATTGTTTCTATATATTATGTGAATTATCTGCCAGCCCTTGCATCCATCATTCCTCTTCAGTCTTACTTAGCTCTGTCCTATGTCAAGTTGCCTTGTATAAGTGAGACTGTTTCTCACCCCATATTCTTCTAAATAAGTCCTGACATGTAGCAAGTTAAATTCTCCTCTCCCTGCCCCCCACACCTTGTTATATTTTATTCAGTACTTTCTTGGCTGTTCTTTACACTTTGCTCTAGAATTGTCCTGTCAAATTATACACACACACACAGACACACACACACACACACACACACACAGACACTACACACAGATTCTAGAATTTTGGTAAAGATAACATCAAATCTTGACATGAATTTGTGAAGATTTGATGTCTATAATATTGACTATTTCTATCTATGAATATGGTAATTTTCTATATCTATTTAGTTTTTTCTTATTGTCTTTCAATAAAAATTCATAATTTTCTTCATAAAAGTCTTGTATATATTTTTAAAAACTATTCCTAGATGCCTTTTTGTTTATTTGTGATTATATATGGTGTACATTCTTTATTTTTTCTAAAAGTGTACGGTCAGTGTATTAAAATACATTTAATTTGTTTCTTGATTTTATACTTAGCAGCCTTTATACATTCAGGGGTTAATTCTAATAGTTTTCCTAAAGATTCTTTTGGTATTTCATATAAGCAACACTATTACCTATAAATAATGGAAGTTTTCTTTTTTTGCAATCATTGTAATTTTGTCTTTTTCTTGTCTTACTGTTCTAGCTGAAATTGTAACTACATTGGTGAGCAAAAGTGAAGATAGAAGGCATTTTTGTCAGGTTTCTTATTTTAAAAGTAATGTTCTTAATTTCACACCACTAAAATGAGGTTTGCTGTGGGATTTCTTCATAAGGACCCATCATCAAAATAGGGAAATTCCCTTCTATTCCTAGTTTATCAAGAGGCTTTTTTTTTTTAATGAATGAATGAATGTTGGATTTATCAAACACTATTTGTGCTTCCTATTAAGGTGGTTATATGGTTTGTTGTCTGTAATATGTTAATGTAGTAAATTACACTATTGGTATTTTTCAACTGTAAACTCACCTTGCCTAACTGGGCCAACCAACTTGGTTATTTTTATACATTTCTAGGTTATGTTTGCTAACACATTTATTTAGGATTTTTGCATCTAGGTTCATAAGTGATATTGGCCTATAGTTTTGTAATTTTTGTAATTTTGTATCTTATTGCAGTAGCCTCATGAAAGTAGTTACAGAACATTTCCTCATTTTCTGTTTTCTGAAAGAATTTATGTGACATTCATAATTATCTGTTCCTTAAAATAAATCTACTCTTTTTATCATGGGAAGATTTTAGCTATTAAATCATTTCCCTTAAAGATTAGAGGATCATTTAATATTTTTCTTGAGATAGCTTTAATATTGATATTTTTCTTCATATTTGTTAATTTTAACTAATATTAAAAATTTACTGGAGTGAAGTTGTTCTTAACATTTTTTTCTCTTTCGAGATCACTGTTACATCTTTTTTTCTAATCATTCTTTCCTGAGGTTGATCAAATTTATTATTTTTTAATTAATTTTTTAACCCTTGTTGTCTATGTTTTCCAGTTTATTCATTTCTGACTTCATATTTTTGTCACTGTTATACTTCCTTTGGGTCTATTCTGTTTGGGTTCTAACTTTTAGAGTTGGATGTTTAGCTCCTATATTTCCAGTCTTTCTTCTTTTCTACTGTATGCATTAAGGTCACACATTTCCCTTTAAATACTGTTTTAGCTGTATTCTATTCCTTTTGATGAGTAGTATTTTCTTATTATTCAGTTTTGAGTACTTCTGATTCCTACTGTAATTTTTCTTTTACTTATAAATCACATAAAAATGTTTTTTCTTAATTTACAAGTGTATAGATATTCCAAAGTGATATTTTTATTGGTACATAAATTAATCACACTGTCTGCAGAGAATGTGTTGTCTATGATACCTGCCCTTTGAAAATTATTTAGACTTGCTTTAAAGCCAACAAATGATCAATTTTCATAAATATCACAATGTGCTTGGAATTCATGTAATTTTCCAGTTAGGGGTAGTGGAGAAGAAGAGGATCTTTTCTATTTATGCCTATTAGAATAAGCTTGTTAGCTATATTCTGAAAAAGTCTATATATTTATTGTTTTGTTTCCTTATGGATCATTTACTGAGTCATACATTATAAACCTCCCACCAGGTTTTGAAATTTTGTTCTTAAGTGAATACAAGTTAAGAATTGTTTAAGTTTCCTGATGCTTTGGACATTATCTAGAGACAGTGACTTCCTTCCTTCCTTCCTTCCTTCCTTCCTTCCTTCCTTCCTTCCTTCCTTCCTTCCTTCCTCTGGTGATCCTTTCCCCTTAAAAACTAATTTGCCTAATATTAATACAACTATATCAGATTTAGTTTGGTTAGTAGGTCTCCTTATTTTACTTTCATTCTTTCTGTGTCCTGATATATTTGATCTGTTTCAGGATTGTATATGTATGTGTCTGTGTATTCATATATATGTTTTAAACAGGTTACTAGCATATTTTACATGCTGCTTTGTTGCTTGCCTTTTGCTTCAAAATGTCATGACTGTTTCCTTATGTAAATATTTCTTCCAAAATTTTTATTAATAGCTACATAGGATTCCACAATATGTAAGTACTCTACTTTGAGAATATTTTGTTTTCCTCAAGTTTTTACTATTACGAATAACCTTGTAATAAACTTTCCTGTACTACATCTTTGTAAATGTCTGATTGTTTCCTTATATAAATTCCTAGAAGAGAAATTTCTGGTTCAAAAGATGAATTTTTAAAAATATTTTGAGACAATCATTTGAGAATATATTGAACTAACACTTTCATCAGAAGTTTAGCAGGGTGACTGTTTTCCCATACCCTCACCAACATTAGGACTTAATCTTTTATCCTTGCTGTTGTGATGAGAAAATAAACAAACAAATGGCTGTCTTTAAACAAATGGAAAGATTTTCCATGCTCACAGATTGTAAGAATTAATATTGTTTAAATGTCCATACTACCCAAAGTAATCTACAGACTCAGTGTTATCCCTATCAAAATTCCAATAGCATTTTTTCACAGAACTAGAACAAATAATACTAAGTTTGTATGTTACCACGAAAGATCCTGACTAGCCGAAGCAATCTTGAGAAAGAACAAAGCTGGAGGTGTCACAGTCTCAGATTTCAAGATATACTACAAAGCTGTAGTAATCAAAACAGTCTGGTACAGGCACAAAAAACAAACACATAGACTAATGGAAGAGAATAGAAAGCCCAGAAATAAATCCATGCTCATATGGTCAATTAATCTATGATGAAAGAGACAAGAATATACAATGGGAAAATGATAGTCTTTCTAATAAACAGTGCTGGGAAACTGGATATCTACATGCCAAAGAATGAAACTGGACCACTTTCTTACACAATACACAAAAGTAAATTCAAAATAAATTAAAGATCTAAATGTGGGACTTCAAACTATAAAACTCCTAGAATAAAGCATAGGCAGTAATATCTTTGACATTACCATCAGCAACATTTTTCTAGATATGCCTCCTGAGGCAAGGGAAACAAAAGCAAAAATAAACTATTGGGACTACACCAAAATGAAAAGCTTTTGCACAGAAAATGAAATCATCATCAAAACAACAAGGCAACCTGGGAATCAGAGAGGATATTTACAAATGATATATCTAATAAGGGATTAATATCTAAAGTATATAAAGAACTTATACAACTGAACACCAGAAAGATAAATAATCTTATTAATAATGGGCAGAGGACCTGAACAGACATTTTTCCAAAGAAGACATAAAGATGGTCAACAAACACATGAAAAGATGCTCAATATCACTAGTCATCAGGGAAATGCAAATCAAAACCACAATGAGATATCACCTTATACCTGTCAGAATGACTAGTATCAAAAACACAAGAAACATCAAATGTTGGTGAGGATGTAGAGAAAAAGGACCCTCATGCACTGCTGGTAGGAATGCAAACTGGTTCAGCCACTGTGGAATATAGTAATGAGTTTCCTCAAAAAATTAAAAATATAAATACCATACAATCCAGTAATTCCACTACTGGGTATTTACTCAAAGAAAACAAAAATGCTAACTTGAAAAGATACATGCACCCTTTGTTTGCTGCAGCATTATTTATAATAGTCAAGATATGGACGCAGCCTAAATGTCTGCCAATACATGAATGGATAAAGAAGATGTGGTGTGTACATACATTGGGATATTACTCAGCCATAAAAAAGAATGAGATCTCACCATTTTGTGACAGCGTGGATGGACTTAGAGGGCATTAAGTAAAATAAATCAAAGACAAATACCATATGATTTCACATATATGTGGAATCTAAAAACCAAAACAAACAGAACAGAAACAGACACATAAGTAAAGAACAAACTGGTAGTTGCCGGAGGGGAGGGGATAGGAGAATGGGCTAAAAGAGGTGAAAGAAAGTGGGAAATACAGGCTTCTTGCTATGAAATGAGTAAGTCACAGGGATAAAAAGCACAGCATAGGCAATATAGTCAATGATATTGTAATAGTGATGTATGGTGACAGATGGTAGCTACACTTACAGTGAGAATAGCATAATGTATAGACTTGTTAAATCACTATGTTGTACACTTGAAACTAATGTAACATGTGTCAACTATACTTCAATATAAATAAATAGTCTTGTTATTTTATATATCTCATCATTTCTGTCTTATCTAATCATATTTTTTACTCATTTTCAAAAAATTTTCATTCTTTTTGATTTGTAGAAAATCTATGTAATAGTAATCCCACGCTCTATAAACTTATTTTTTTTCTATTTCGTTTTTTATCTTTTATGTTAATAGTATTTTTACATACAGGTGCCGATTTTCATATTTTTATTAATAAAATATAATAATCTCTTTATTTGCAGTTTATCTCTGTTATGCTTAGAATGATCTTCCCCTCTCCAAAATTATATAAATGTTTAGTTAAATTTTTTTCTAGATCTTTTATATATCTTTCATAGATCTTTTAAATCTCACTTCTGATATTTAAGTCATCCCTTTATTTGGAATTTCAGTTGGTAAAGTCCTTGAATACAATCTTTTTCAAATAACTATTTTTGAATCTTTTTAAAAAATATATATTCTTCTCTCATTTGTTTGCAGTGCTTTCATTGTATATTGAATATGTAAATATTCTTCACTTGTTTCTAGACTGTTTTTACCTATTTCACCTAGTTCTTTTTAGATTGTTCCATTGATTGCCTATTTATTCCATGGTTAGTGTCACACTTATTTAAATACCATGGCTTTATAACATGCCTTTTTTTTTTTAAGATTTTATTTGTTTGAGAGAGCATAAGCAGGGGGAACCGCAGGCAGAGGGAGAAGCAGGCTCCCCACTGAGCAGGGAGCCTGATGTAGGACTCGATCCTAGGACCCCGAGATGATGACCTGAGCCAAAGGCAGATGCTTAACCAACTGAGCCACACAGGCATCCCTATAATACACTTTATTGTCTAACAATTCAAGTGCACATCATTTTTTATTTTACAATATTTGTTGGCTATTCTTGCCCAGTTATTTATTCAGATAAATTGTGAAATAATTTTGTAACATCTTGCAGCACAAATATCTTTTTGGGAATTTGATTAGACATAGATCAGTTTTATAAATTAACTCAGGAATCAAGTCTCTTAAATATGACATGACTTTAATTCTAGTTAATGGAAAAGTATAAATGAGATCTAGTTGATGTCATATGCATGGGAAGTAGGTAAGTAGCACAAATGTTTTTCTGAGACATGCTTTCCCTGTTTTAGTCCTGAACCTCAAGGAAATATGGCATGGAAAGGGGGTTTTCTTTCAGTGATTTCCCTGCCTTTTTCCCCATGTAAAACATTTCACAGCTTGTCTCATTACAGCATTTGTAAAAACAGTCTGAAAGCAGTGGTGCATAAATGAATTATTTAAGTTTTGCAGCAAATCGTCCTGATCTTGCTTGCTGCTTCTTAATGCACTTTAAGTGAGCCCAGGGAGGCGAATCATAGACGACACGGGGTGGAATGTAAACCAAGTTTTATTAGCCACAAAAAGCCACACTATAACATTTATTAAGTATCAGAGACAGCATGTTTAAATAAGTTTGATTCGCTGAATAATCACCAATGTTGCAGCCATCTTCCCTGGATAGGAGCACTTCCTTGTCAAAAACATTTATTTTCTTGTCACTTCTGTTAATATAATGGGCTCTTGGGGTTTTGTGAGAGTTTCTTAGCAAATAGTGATTTTCAACAAATTACTATGTGTCTCCCACTGAATACAGCTTTAATAGCTGGGGGGAGGTGAGGAAAACTACACTTGCCGTTGACTGAAAGTATATCACCTTATTATCAGTGCCACATTTAGGGGCTACAGCTGCCCTAGGAAAATGAGGAGCCAGACACCCTCTCAAGCCCTTCCCAGGCCTTCTTCCAGTTAGCAGTGTCAATAAACTTGAAGTTCCCCTAGTCAGACTGGCCTAAGGCTAATACAATACCTTTTCTCTTTTGGGGTGGAATAGCCCTTAAGACCAAAGAATTTATACCACAATTACCAACTCTTTCTTCCACATCTTTTTCTTTCCCCTGATGCAAAGTGAAAGAGACAGATGCTCAGAATGTTTGCATGTGTAGGTACACTTTTCTAATCTTACATCCATACAGTGAGTTGAGGGTGGGTGCTTCCAGGATGCTCTGCTGTCTTCATCTGCATTATAAATCCTTTTTATCTTTGGCCAAGGCCATTATATTAATTCCAGACAGAAAATAACACTAAAAAAAATTAAATATACCTAAGTATTCAATGGAAAGACACCGGCTGCTAAATATTTAATGCAACCGAGCGCTCACGTTAGAGATCTGTGAAACACCGCCTGTCTGTGTACTTGCCCTGTTGCTCTGACTAGAAGATGCAATGGCAGTTTGTAAGTGTGGGTGTTTGTGTGTGCATGTATGTTTGTGTGTTTAAACACTAACTCTGTGAAGAAAGGAAGGAAAGAATGAAAGAAAGAGGGGAGGGCGCCTGGGTGGCTCAGATGGTTAAGCGTCTGCCTTCGGCTCAGGTCATGATCCCAGGGTCCTGGGATCGGGTCCCGCGTCAGGCTCCCTGCTCCTCAGGAGCCTGCTTCTCCCTCTGCCTCTCTCTCTCTCTCTGTCTCTAATGAATAAATAAAATGAAAAATCTTTAAAAAAAAAGAAAGAGGGGAGGAAGGAAGGAAAGAAATACCCACTTACTCTCTAGTCTTTATTAGAAATAGTCTTTCTGACAAGGAGAACCACTGATTGTCTTCTATTCATTGCACACAGACCTGTGGTGCTGCAGGTCCAGACATACTGGGGAAAGATCCCAGTATGGCACTTAGGAATCAGATTTTACTGTCCACACAGCAGTTTGACATCGGTGAACAGATATTTTCCTCAATAAGGGTACTGACCAAGATTGTGGTTGTCAGTGAGAAGAAGATTGTTGTTCCTCTGAGTTTCTGACTGCCCACGGTCTTCAGTTCCTTTGACTGGAACATGGGCTTGTCTCGGAATACTGATTTCAACTTGAGGGTATGGGGCAATGAGATTCATTCATTCACTCACTCACTTCATCAATCATGTAACAAACACTTCTTAAATGCCTACTGTATGCTAGGAATTGCTGGGTTTGGGGCCATCTCTATGTCAAGTTTTTCATTATTTACTAAGTGATACAGAGTAAGAAATGGACATTTGTAATATAGGTCATGCCTCACGTGACATGAGGAAACATGGGTGGTTACAGAAGCTGTAGGTCAGACACGGACCCATTGACCCAGGCTTGGCAGAGGTGTGGGACTGAGGAGGGTCCAACAAAACCTTCGAAGATCTGAAATCCGAGCTGAGGCTGAACAGGTAAACAGGAATAAGAGTGTCTGCAAAGCGTTGGAGGCGGAAGAGAGTGCTCAGGGTATTGAGAGGACCCTAAGTGGTTTGGTAGGGCTGGAACTTGGAGAAAGCATAAAGCTAGAGTCGTAAGCAGGGGTCTCTTCATGGCCAGCCTTAGAGCTGGGAGAATTTTCACTTAGCTCTTGAGGCTACTGTGTTGAATTACAAATTCTAAGTAGAGTAGTTACACGACCAGATTTGCAATGTAGACAAGTCACGGTTTCATTTTTTTATTGAAAGAGATCACTGTTTGCAATGTCAAAAATAATTTGCAGGGGACAAGATGAGTTTAAGAGAAAAATTAAATGGTTAATTCAGCTAAGAGCTGACTGTCTGACTCTCAATACCTCATTGAAAAGGGGTGTGTGTGTGCGTGTGCACACGCGTGTGTGTGTTTTACAATTTTTCTAACAAGATTGGTGATTTCCTGGATTTACCAGGAAAAAAAGGAAAGAGTCAAAACTGAGACAAGTGTTTCTGGCCTGAGTTACAAGATAGATGTCAGTCCTTGAGTAGGATGTGACAGGAGGAGGAATTGGATTCTGAGGAAGACCCATGGAGTCACAACCCCTAGAGGGAAACCAGGTGAAAATATCTTGAAGACAGTGGACATTCAGGTCTGGAGTTCAGGAGAGAGATTCTAGTTCTTACTTTCACTGACTTAACCATTCCATAGTAGAAATGATTAGTAATATCATCTGTCTACCTCAAGGGACCATCTGATGCACCTCCATAAAAAGATGGGTCAGCAATTTAAAATTCCCAAATAAAAACAGTGTCAGACAAAAGTTTTTTTAAATGCTTTTTCCATATAATATCAAATATTGAGGTATCAGGAAATAGCCAGGCTTAGGATTTTTTTTCATAGTTTTTTCTCCAATGTTTGACATTGTAAATAAGGAATAAATGTTTGCTAAGTCCAAAGGAGATAAATATTACATAATGTTTAGAAGGATTCTTAATTTGCAGTAACATTAGACACCTTTACATTAAATTATTTACTTAGATAAGGGTTTTCTATCTTAGGACATCAGAGCACCCTTAAAAAAGGAAGCCATCTTTATAGGGAATTTGAGATCTTTGGGGTCATTGGGAGCAGACTTATGTGATGTAGTAAAACTTAATGGAGAAATTCAGAAAGTGACTGGATAAAAGAAAGCTGATTTAGGGGTGCCTGGGTGGCTCAGTTAGTTAAGCATCTGCCTTCGGCTCAGGTCATGATCTCAGGGTCCTGGAATCGAGTCCCGCATCGGGCTCCCTGCTCAGAGGGGAGTCTGCTTCTCCCTCTGCCTCTCCCCCTGGCTTGTGCCCCCTCTCTCATTCTCTCTCTCTCTCTCAAATAAATAAATAAAATCTTAAAAAAAAAAGGAAAGCTGATTTAAGTTCACATCTTTTTCCTGGGGGATTCTGTTAAGCAGTGAAATGGGTTTAAGGACTTCTGGAAGAGTTAAAACAGAAAATAATACCCCAATAATGGACTGGTTTTGGTGGTAAATGAGATATAATTGAGAGAAAGTCCTTCTCTGCATGTCCTTGTGTGTGTTTCACTTTTTTTTCTCCATATCTATTTTTGCCTCTCATTGGCCCTGTCTTGGTCTGATTGTATCTGTAACACAACAATCACTGACACCTTTTCATTTTATTCATAGTATTAAATAATGTGTTCTGGTTTTCTGAAGAATTGAATTAATAAAAATTTTGAGGTCTATTTTCTACTTCCAAGGTGGTCTGGGAGCAGGTTTATGGGTCAGAGGATATGGTGAGTCAAGGATTTGATAAGAAAAATGCAAGGATGAAGAGGAGTTATACAATGATTGAATGAGTGCAGAAGACAAATGTCTGCTAAAAGAGAGAATTAGAGACTACAATGCTCCTAAGGTGTAGGAGACCAGAGACCGTGCAACAGTGCAATGATCTGTATCCACTTGGCCAAAAAGACTCACAAAACATGGACCTTCTCCACAATTGCAAACATTTTCCAAAGGATCACATGCTCAATATTCAGTAATGTGATTTTAACTGGTGTCTAAGCCTTCCTCTTTGACATCTCTTCCATCACCAGTGTTTGTATGTGTATGGGTGACAGTCTGCTCCTCATACCTCACACTGGGGTCTTGATCTCTTTAGCACCTTTCAGGCAGTGTTTACTGCTTAAGTGAATGTCCTACCTGAAATGTATATTAGTCACACCAAACTACTTTGGAAAATCCTACATTGTTTTTCAAAGTTTTGACATTTTCTATTGGTTTTAATTGTCTTAACTGGTTTATGCCTATTTCTGTTAACACAATCATCTTTTCTTTCAATCTTGGATTATAGTGTAATATTTTTGAATATATTTAAAGCAACAATTAAATGTCACCAATACAAAATAACTTAACTGAAATAACAATTGTATGAACAAATTGCTTCCATGAAAGCCATGCCACACTGACTCACTCCTCTCTCGAGACTTTAAAAAATTATATTTATGAATAGATAAAACATGTAAATAGTATTGTAATTCCAAAAGCCAAAATAGTAAAAAGTAAATTTCCTTGTTCCCTTCCCCAGTGACAACCACTTTTACCAGTTTCTTATGTATCTTTCATATATATTCTGTCAACATATACACATACACATATATGTATTATTTACACAAATGATAAATATACTCAATTTTTGCACTTTGTTTTTTCACATAATACTCCATCTAAAAAGTCCTTTCATTTCAGTACATATAATTAACTCATTCTTTTTTACAATTAAATAACTTTATATCATTTGAATTTGCCGTAAGTTACATAACTGATAATCCTTTATTAGTGGGTATTTTGGTTGTTTTTTAGTTTTTAATATTTCTGTTAATAACAATGTAGCATCATTCTTATATATACATAATCATGCATATATGTGAGTATATCTGCAGGATAGATTCTTAGAGATCAAATTGCAAGGTTGAAGCCAATAAACATTGTAAATTTTGATAGATATTGACAGATTGTCCTCTATAGAAGTTGTACTAATATATACCTTTACCAACATTGCATGAGATTGCCACTTTTACCAAACTAATATAATGAAAAAGTCATCTTTTGTTTTAAATTTTGTGTTTTTCTTATTATGAGTGAAGTTGACTTTATAGGTTTTAAAAGACATTTGTTTTGGGGTGCCTGGGTGGCTCAGCCAGTTAAGTGACCGACTCTTGGTTTCAGCTCAGGCCATGATCTCATGGGTTGTAAGATTAAGCCCTGCATCTGGTCAGCAGGGCGGAGTCCGCTTTAAGATTCTCTCCCTCTGCCACTCCCCCCACTCACACGCACCCTCTTTCTCTCTCATAAATAAATAAATAAATAAATAAATCTTTAAATGACATTTGTTTCTCCTTTGTTGAGAACTCTCTGTTTATGCTCCTTATCTAGTTTTCTATTGGCTTCTTTTTTTTCTTTTTTTTAAAGACTTTATTTATTTATTTGCCAGAGAGAGAGAGAGAGAGAGAGAGAGCAAGAGAGCACAGCAGGGGGAGCAGCAGGCAGAGGGAGAGGGAGAAGTAGACTCCCCGCTGAGCAAGAAGCCCAATGCAGGACTCGATCCCAGGACCCCGGGATCATGACCTGAGCCGAAGGCAGACGCTTAACTGACTGAGCCACCCAGGTGTCCCTTTTTTTTTCTTATTGAATTATAGGAGCTCCATATACATAGATAGATATATAGATATAGATATAGATATAATTTTAAAGATTTTATTTATTTATTTGACAGACACACAGCGAGAGAGGGAACACAAGCAGGAGGAGTGGGAGAGGGAGAAGCAGGCTTCCCACCGAGCAGGGAGACCAACACAGGGCTCGATCCAGGACTCTGGGATCATGACCTGAGCCGAAGGCCGACGCTTAACAACTGAGCCACCCAGGTCCCCAGGAGCTGCTTATATTGATAAGAATTTATTACAATGCCTATGATATATATTTTAGATTTTTTACCAGATTTTTTAATCTTCCATGTTTTCTTTTTATTGCATCTCTGTTCATTTTTATGATAAAATCTTTTATCCAGTGGACATTTATTTTGGGATATGGTATAAGTTAGGAATCCAATTTTTTCAAATGTTTTTTCAGTAGCCTTGACATATATTATTGAATAAATCCATCTTTTCCAATTGTTAAAGCCTTCTTTTTGCTCATCAGTGTTTATTTTTTCTTCTTGTACTATATATACAAAATTAGAGATTCTATTTGCTTGTTTTTTCCCTATTATCTTTTCTTGTTACTATTTTGCTATTGTAATTGGGATTTTTTTTCTTTCATGATATTTTGTAATTTGTTGCTGTCTCTACATAGAAAGATCCTGGATTAGTTTTGTACTCTTCCACATTTCTGTATTATATTATTGTTTGGAATATATCATTCAGTTGAATCTTTAGGATCTTTCATATGTACAATCAGAACATTAAAAATGATAATTTTAGGGGTACCTGGGTGGCTCAGTTGGGTAAGTGTATGACTCTTGATTTCAGCTCAGGTCATGATCTCAGGGTTGTGACACTGAGCCCCGCGTCAGGCTCTGCACTGGGCATGGAGCCTGCTTAAGAGTCTCTCTTCCTCTCCCTCTGCCTCTCCCCCACTGCCTCTCTCTCCCTTTCTAAAAAAAAGAAAAGAAAAAAAAAAAGATAATTTCACATTCTATTCCCCAATTTAAATGATTTTTACCTCTATTTTCCTCCCTCATTACAATGGCTATTATTACTAGAACAGTGGTAAATAACAGTAGTGATATTTGACATGTTGGTGTTTTGGAATTTACTGCTCATGCATCTAGTGTTTTTCTGATAGGCAAGATAGTGACCTTAGAGTTTATGTGTCAATTCCCATTTTGTTAGGAAGTATTCATCTTTCCTATTTTACTTAAAATATTTGTGTGTTTCTTTTCTTATCCCTGGCTCTTTTTTATTTTTTATTCTTTATTATTATTATTTAATTAGGCTCCATGCCCAGCATTCAAGCCCAACGTGGGGCTTGAACTCACGACCCTGAGATCAAGACTTCAGCTGAGATTGAGAGTCAGCCCCTTAACTGAGTCTGACTTCTTTTTAGGTCAAGAGTTGATGTACAATTTTGTCAAATGCCTTATCGGCACCTATAAAGATGCTTATCTGACTTTTTTTCCTTTTAATCTATTAACATGGAGCGTGGGAATCCCTGGAGTAAACCCTACTTGGTCAGGAGAATATATTCTTTCCAAATCTGTTAGATTCTTCCTAACAATATATTATTTAGGATTTACTTTGATATTCATAAGGGAGATCGATGTGCACTGTTCTTTTTATGCATTTTTAGGCATTGATGGGATATATTCGCTTCATAAAAAGTTTGGATGCATTAATTTTTACCTATCTTTAAATGCTATCCCATAGTCACTTTTTCCCACCAGTATTGGAGGAAACTAAAATGTGTTTTCCCTGTTTTCAAGGCATAGAGTTTAATACATATGAATCTGATCCATCCCAAACAGGGTCCAACAAGCTTTCACCTCTAACCCATTGCTATTTCTTGCTTACTCTTCCAGAGAATTTTCTGTGTAAATAAAAGCAAAAATTGATACACACACACACACACACATGTTCAAATAGTAGTAGACTCTGTAAACTCTTCTTCTGTGCCTTGATTTCTCACTTAATAGTATATACCTTGGAAACCTTTTTGTTTCAATATAATTTTTTTCCTGAATTTTTTATGACACCTGCATGGTATTCCAGTGTATAAATGTACATTATTAAAATGTCCCTTTTTAATGGGTTGTCATATTTTTCCCCATCATTACCTATTAAAAAATAATGCTGCAATAAATAACTTTATACACACATCATGTGTGCAAATACATTTACAAATAAATTCCTAAGGTAATGGCTGGGACAAATGTTATGGGCATTTGGAATTTTGATGCATCCTCACTTAATAAATGTTAAATCTAAAAAATGTTGTCATAATTTATAATCCCTTACCACTAACTTTGGAAATATAAAGGTCCCTTGTTATGCTGAGCACGGTGATGGGTGGTGACTCAAATTGAAGAAACCCAGAGTACATTGGTGCATTAAATTGATCAGCATAAAAGGGATAGGAAAACTTGGAAAAAAGATCAGATCCTGTGCAGAGGAAGAGAAGAAGAACAGATACAGACAACAGGAAAGGGGAGAGAACCGACAGGGACTTAAGACAGAGAGAAGAGAGTATAAGTTGAAAGAATTAGAAAGGAGGTTGTAGTTGACACAGGAATTTAAATGTTGGTGAAAGAAAAAGGTATTTAGACAATTTGAGGGGAAGTATGGTGTGTAACACGTGATATAAACCTCCCTCTCCATTGTTCCTTTGTCCATGAAAGCCTGTGTGTGTGTGTGTGTGTGTGTGTGTGTGTGTGTGTGTGTGTATAAAATGTACATTATTGGTCATGATTTACATAATGAATTCTTTCCTTTGGGAGGATATAACAATCTATAAAATTTGCCAGTTGTTTCTAAGTGATAGGCAGGCCAATCTAAGGAGGTCCTGTTGCATTTCAAGGAAAAATGTGTATCTTTGTTAAGGGGGGTTTGTATGTGCACATGTGTATATAGACATCCACATATTCTTTCATGTATACACAAATATAATAATTATTTTAGAATCTCATATTAAAACTGTCTTAGAGGGGTGCATGGGTGGCTCAGTTGGTTAAGCGTCTGACTCTTGATTTCGGCTCAGGTCATGATCTCCTGGTTGTGGGATCAAGCCTGCACTGCGCTCTGTGCTCAGCAGGAAGTCTGCTTGAGATTCTCTCTCTCTCCTCTCCCTCTCCCTCTGTCGTTCTCCCTGCTCAAGCATTTGCTCTCTGTCTCTTTCTCAAATAAATAAATCGGAGGGGGAGACAAACCATGAGAGACTGTGGACTCTGAGAAACAAACTGCGGGTTCTAGAGGGGAGGGGGTGGGGGGATGGGATAGCCTGGTGATGGGTATTAAAGAGGGCACGTTCTGCATGGAGCACTGGGTGTTATACACAAACAATGAATCATGGAACACTACATCAAAAACTAATGATGTAATGTATGGTGATTAACATAACATAATAAAAAAAATCTTTAAAAAAAACTGAGAGTAAATAGTTTTTGTTTTTGCTTAACAGAATCATCACCTTTTGGTCATTTGGTTATAGAAAAACACTGATCATGGTTGCACAACAATATGAATATATTTAGTATCACTGAAGTATACACTTAAAAATAGTTAAGATAGTAAATTTTGTGTTACGTGTATTTTACTACAATAAAAAAAATTGTTAAAAATATGCCAAAAGGGGGCACCTGGGTGGCTCAGTTGGTTAAGCGACTGCCTTCGGCTCAGGTCATGATCCTGCAGTCCCGGGATCGAGTCCCACATCGGGCTCCCTGCTCGGCAGGGAGTCTGCTTCTCCCTCTGACCCTCTTCCCTCTCGTGCTCTCTATCTCTCATTCTCTCTCTCTCAAATAAATAAAATCTTTAAAAAAAAAAAATATGCCAAAAGGCATAGTCTGGAAGCTATAGGGAAATGACAACAACAACAAAATAACTCTCTATGATAAATACACATTTTGAGCATTTGGCAGCCTAGGGAGGGAAGGGCAATTAGGGGATATGGTAAGAAGCCAGAGAGATGAGGAGAGGTGAGAAAGGAAAAGGAAAGAAGAATATAGTAGGAGACCAGGGTCTAAGAAGGGACAGTCTACAAGACATTCCTAGTGGAAGACACTGTCAAGAGACTTCTATGAATTTAGACGCCTAATAATATTTAATTTTAAGTTGTTTTGTTGTTGTTGTTATGTGCTGAACACCTCTCAACACACACACACGTAACCTACTGTTGGTAAAGATCTGTTTTGATCTTGAGGTATTTTGGAGGAAGTAACAGACTGAGCCTGAAGTAAGGTCTACCAAGATGCAATGACACAATACAAGGGATAGGATATGCAGAAAGTGGGAGGAGGCAGGGTGGTGAGCAACAACTGAATAGAAGCTGGAAATCTCAGATAAAGAAGACAAGGAAACATAGGATATTAGCGGGCCAATGTTAGACTTCCCATAAAATCTAGATGAAGACACGAGCAAGTTGCAGCAGAAAAAGATTACGACTACATAATTTATAAAATCTTTTTTGGAGGGGGACTTAAAAATCCACATTTCTCTGATTTTCTGAGACATTTTGCTGTCTTTTTGTTTACTTGTGGAATGCTTTGGTTTAACTTAGTATTTATCATTCAATGAGCACTCAATATTAATTGATGATAATGTTGAATGTGATGGTGGCCGTGGCAGCTGAGATAGAAGTGGGGCTAAAACACCTAATTAAGGAAGAGCATTGCTGTGGCTATAGATAAGGAACACTTGCACAGTAAGGATTCCTATTTGGCACATGAAAGCATCCTCTCAGGAGATTAACAGAAACAAAAGAGATAGAAATCATCATCTAGGACTCTTATCTCCAACCTGCCCATCAGGTCTGAAGAAAGAATATCACTTTAATTTACAAGTCACACTTATTTAAGGAGGCTACTTTCTAGTATTCAGGTTCAGCTTAAAAGTCAAAGGTTTCTATGTAACCCATAAAGAAACAGTACATTCTAATTTATGCATCACTTATGTTCAAATTGGACCTTCTGTGGAAGGATTATATTTGATTTGTGATTTATACTTTACTTGCATTGTAATTATTTTACTTTTTCACTGTGAATAATCATAAATAAATAATAAATATTTCTTTCATGGATAATCTTGAAGTAACTGAAAAGGGAGACAGAAGAAAGGAAAGTTGGTAAATCCTATGTGTCCTCACCCCCCACAGGTTCTTACCCCAGTCCTGATGGGTTTTGACTAAGAACTCTACCTTGTAATGTGATGAAACTAGGCATACGATACAGTATCATTAGTGTTGTCCACAACCCATAACTGTAATTATTAACATTCACAAATTTACCTTTAATGTAAGAAGTCAAAGAGAAACAAAAGCCATGACTAATTCTTTCACATATTTGGCTTAGAATTCCAATATTTCAGAGAACAAAATATAGGCTATTGCCAAGTTGTGGCATGGAGAAGGGCATGTGGCTATGTGTCAACTGGTGGTTATAGGATCATGTGGTCAAACTAAAAGACTTTTTCTTAAATCTCAGTGCTATCGTGCTGTGTGGGAGCCAATTCTTGGCTAGCCAGCCAGTCAAATGGTATTAAAAACCCAGACTACATCTAATTTGCCCTATTTCAATAGTGAACCTGTTTTGAACAAGCCTGATTTTATTTTTAATTTTTCAATGCCTGCAAACCTTTTACTGTAATTAGAAAGGAAAGTTCTAGCATAAGAGACAGGAGGAAAGGCTGCATTTGGCTGGCATCTGGTATCTTATACAAAGCTAGCTGAGGGTCTGTTGCAAAATATACTCTGTCATCTAAGTTGCTGGCTGGTTTTAGAGTAAGGGACAGTAGGGTATGGATTTGTGTCTGCTAAACTGAGTCCTCTCAAAAAAAGGTTTTATTTACCCGAGCTTTTTAAAAATCACATCAACAATAATTCTAATCCCTAAAAAAAAAGAAAAACCGACAGAGGAAAATTTAATGAGTTTGAATGCTCACTCACTCACAACACTTGTGTCAGAAGCAGGGGAATTTGTACAAAGAGTAGGAAGGTTAAGGAAAGTTTCAGGAAAAGATAAAAAGCAGTTTTAGCTATAAGGACAGCTACTGGACTCAGGGCTCCATTATGTGATTACAACCACCAGGCTGGTTGCCAAGCCCTCAGAGAATGCCAGCAGTCAGTCCAGGAGGTCATTTGGTTTGAAAGTCCTAAGGTCAGAAATGGAAAACTAAATGTACTAGTTAAGAATTTGGAGTCGAGAGTCAGGCAATTTGGGTTTATGGCCTGAGTATAATAATTACTAGTTCTGTGACAATGAGAAAGTTCATCTTGTTTTTCCCTACCTAAGCCCTGGAATCAGCCATTTTTCCAAGGAGTTCCATTTCTAATGGGGAATGGTAAATAGTAACCAATAGCTGGGTAATAAGCATGTTTATTGCTACTTGGATGTCACTACTCTCAGTTTCTCTTAGTGGACTGGGAGCACATGAAGGCACTTGGGGGGGGCGGGTTCAGAGCACAGTGCAGTGCAGCAGCTGTGCACCAATGGCTGGTAGCGGCACACACACTGCTTTAACAAAATTTGCACTGAGCCAGCAAATTAAGAAACAAACTCTTAATTACAGAGAACAAACTGATGGTTACCAAAGGAGAGGTGGGTGGGGGCATAGGTTAAATAAGTGATGGGGATTAAGGAGTGCCCTTGTCCTGAGGAGCACAGGGTGATGTATGGAAGTGTTGAATTACTATAGTGTACACCTAATATAACGCTGTATGTTAATTGGATACAAATGAAACTGGATTTAAAATGAAAACTTAAAAAAAAAATAAGAAAACAGTAGAACAGATAAATGAAATCATGAGCTGGTTCTTTGAAATGATCAACAAAATTGATAAACCCTTAGCCAGACTCAGCAAGAAAAAAAAAAGAGAGAGGACCCAAATAACAAAATCACAAATGAAAGAGGAGAAATAACACCACCACAGAAACACAAATAATTATAAGAGAATTAAGAAAAAGAAGGAAAACATTATAACAGATACTTCAGGCATTAAAAAATTGATGAATAAATATTATAAACTTTATGCCAAAAATATGACAATCTAGAGGAAATTAGCAAATTCTTGGAAAAATAAAACTTACTAAAAATGACACAAGAAGAAATAGAATACCTTATTTGTCATATCAGTATTAAATAAATTTTATTATTAATTAATAAAATTACTTACTACTAAGAAAATTCCAGACCCAGATGGTTTCACCAGTGATTTCTACCTAATGTATATGGAAAAATATTTCCAATATTATAGTAAATGAAGATACACTCCCAACACATTTTATGAGGTTACAATAATCTTGATATCAAAACCCAGTAACAATGCTAAAAAGAAATATGAGAAGTCTCTCTCACTAATAAACTAAACTTTGGCAATTTGAGTCCAACAATATCTAAAAAGGATAGTATCATGAGCAAATTGTTTTTTTCCTATGAATGCAAGCTTTCTAACATAAAAAAGCAAAGTAATTAAATATAAATAATTAAAGCCTAAAAAACCATGTGCTCATAGAGTCTGACAAAGCAAATGATAAAAGTCACTATGTACTAAAAATAAAAATCCTTAGCAAAGTAGGATAAAAAGAATCTTAATCGGATGATTATTATCTTTAAACCTAAATAGTTTTTTTATCTTTTTTTCATTTTTTCTTGTTATGTTAATCACCATACATCACATCATTAGTTTTTGATGTAGTGTTCCATGATTCATTGTTTGTGCATAACACCCAGTGCTCCACGCAGAACGTGCCCTCTTTAATACCCATCACCGGGCTAATTCATCCCTCCACCCCCCTCCCCTCTAGAAACCTCAGTTTGTTTTTCAGAGTCCATCGTCTCTAAACCTACAATAGTTTAATGGTAAATGTTAAAAGCTGTCCCTTTGAAATTGAGAATAAGAAAAGGATGCATTTATTACTACTCTACGTAAAATTTCATTAGAGGTTCTACCCAGTGCAGTGAGACAATACATACATACATACATTCATACTACATAAATACCTAAGGATTAAAACAAAGAAAACTTTCACCAGAGATATTATTTGTGTATAGAAAATCCAAAAGATTCTAAAAATAAAACATAACATTTATAAGAAATTTCTGCAAGTTTTCTGGATATGACAGTAATGTACAAAAAATTTTCTTTTTATATACTGCCAACAATTAGAGGACTTCAAATAAGAGAATGCTAATTATAACAGTATCAAGAACATAAAGTACCTTGAAAAAGCCTAACATAAGATGTGCAAAATGTCTATGGGGATAACTTCAAAATTTTATTGAGAGATCTAAAAGAAGTCAAAACTACTTGAGAAACATGTGAGATTTATGGACTAGGAGATTCAATAGTATAATATCAGTTCTTCTCAAATTGCTCTATAGATTTAATGCAATCCCCTACATAGTCCTCAGAATGGCAAATTTTAAAACCTCTGATAACACTAAGGCAAACTAACTCTATGATACGGGAATTTTTACTTATGTAGTGCAATCATATAAGTCAGTCTACTTGTTAAATCAAGGACTGAGGGGATTGCGGTACATGGGGAACTTCTGGGAGGCTGGCAATCTATTTCTTTACCTGATTGTTTTCAAGGGTATTTTCTTTTTAATAATTTAAGATAAATATTTATGCTTTAAAGATATTTCTGTTATATTTCACAATAAAAATAATTTAAAAGAAAACCACTCAAACTAAACTACTTGGGAAAAACACTGTCATTATTTTTACTTTATCAAAATAGGAAAAAAAAGACAGTAAGCATCATAGAGATTATTCACTGGCCACCTGGCATCTTGTTTTCATCTCTCTTGGACAAAATTCTAGTAGTAATTGGCTGATAAATTTCAGACACATAAACAACAATTAAACCTGGGCATGTTGAGCAAATGCTTCTAAAAATAAATGATTATATTACCTTTACTATTCACCTTTGGACTATGTCAACATGTAAAATCCATGGTTTTGTGAATAGTTTCAGAAAGATTGGGATTAAACTTTAATATTTATGGTGAGAGACTATTTAGCCCCATCATTTACATGGCACCATACTTTTGTTTTTTCCTTGTTAAAACATAAACTCTGTGAGGGTAGAGGCTTTTAATTTGTTTAACACTGTATCCACAGCACTTAGAATAATGCCTGAATCATAGTAAGCAGTCAGTAATATTGTTGAAAAATAAATGAATAAATTAATCCATTTTAATTGTTATATTTCTAAATAAAATACTTAGGACTTTGGAGAAATACTCCTATCTATTTACTGAAAGAGGGTTTGTTTGTTTGTCTTTTCTCCTTCTTCAATGAAATTCTTTCTTTGACCTTAAGAGAACTATTTCAGCTGGTTAATATTCTCGATGGACATTAGCTCCAGTACCAAAAGGTATACAGATAGGTTTTAAGGTAAATTAGAGAAATCTTTGCTGTTTGTTATCCAAAGATCCTTCAGCAGTACACATCTCATCAACATCCTCATTCATTCAGATGTCTATTGATTTCCAGCAGATATTTGTAGATTATGAAAGACTTACGCTAGCACAAAGTAAACCTGTTTGAACTTTGGAGGCAGCTGAAAGGACCCTGGTCCTAACACTTGCTTGCAATATACACCCAGAAACGTGAAAGTTTCCAATTCAAAGATACCCATAAGGCATTGTGCAGCTTTTTAGAGTGCACTTATTCTAATCCCAAATAATGATAAAGCATTTGTTATGGTGATTCCAGAAAACATCCTACTGCTTTACTATTAACCTTAAACAGCCTTCTACCTGCTTTTCCTTTTTCAAAAAAATTGATCCCACCAGACACCTCAGTATATGCTTTATATCATTTACTTAATCTTTTTAAAGCTGACCTCCATTTTTCAGAATTATTTGTTCCTTTAAGCAGCCAGAAGAGTGACCTGAACACATTAGAATCTGTCTGTACTAGATTGTGTGACTTGAACTTTATATTTACACAGGGGAAATAAGAATTTGATAATAACTTTTTTCAGTATTATTTGATTTTCCTTTCATCCTTTGGTCTGAATTGGGAGGACTGAGAATATTAAATGACTTGAGTGGCTTATTGATTTTTTTCTATTAAAAGCTAAAGATACAGTTCCTAAATGTAGCTTTGAGAAAAAATTCTATGGTCAATAGGAGACATTATTAGAAAATGCACAATATGCAAATAAGCTCTTAACTAACATGAAGCTCACTTCTGTCAACCTTTGACCAAATAATAAATCTATTCAAATTTCAACAAAAATTGAGATCCCAGCTAGTCCACATATACTGATGAACGATAAATATTATTTCAAGGAAGAATTATTAACATTTGAAAAAAGTGTCTTTGATAATTTAAATCCTTTCCATATTGTTGAATCATTACAGTTTGTGTCTTAATATAAGGTTCTGAATACTGACAATATTATTTTCTCCATTCCCTATGCTCTCATTTAAAGGCTTTCTCCATTTTTGATGTGATTGGATGCTTTTATATACAGTTTCCCCCAAATAGCCTTTAATCTTGAAACCTTGTCCAATAACTTTTTGGAAGAGTATGGTGATCAGAATAAATATTTAGTGTTTTTTTCTTACTAAGTTTTTTTTTTAAAGATTTTATTTATTTATTTGAGAGAGAGAGAATGAGAGATAGAGAGCACGAGAGGGAAGAGGGTCAGAGGGAGAAGCAGACTTCCCGCCAAGTGCCCTCTTACTAAGTTTTTAATATCACGGTAGTTGGTACAGTATATTTGTAATGAAGACAATAAGATTTGTTATTAGTCACTCAAGAGCACATACCTCTTATGGGTACAAATGACAATAAACACATAAAAAGATTTCCAACATCATTGATCATCAAGAAAATGCAAATCAAAACCACAATGAAATACCAATTCATACTCATTGGGATGGCTATAATCAAGAAGTCAGATAATAAGCATTGATAAGGATGTCAGGAAATTAGAAGCTTCATACACTGCTGGTGGGAACATAAAATGATGTAATCATTTGGAAACAGTGTGATGGTTCTATACATTTGATAAATGCATAAAGTTTTTTTTTAAAGATTTTATTTATTTATTTATTTGAGAGAGCGAGAATGAGAGAGAGAAAGAGAGCACATGAGAGGGGGGAGGGTCAGACGGAGAAGCAGATGCCCCGCTGAGCAGGGAGCCCGATGCAGGACTCAATCCCGGGACTCCAGGATCATGACCTGAGCCGAAGGCAGTCACTTAACCAACTAGCCACCCAGGCACCCTGATAAATGCATAAAGCTTTATTCAATATTATAATGATATAGAACAGTTCTAACTCTCCTAATTTTTCCTCCAACTGCTTCTTTGTAACCAATTTGTTTTTGAAACACTCAACTCCCAGAAACCACTGCTCTGTAATTTACTGTAATTTTACCTTCTCCAGAATGTCATACCAATAAAATTACATAATTTGTAACCTTTTGGTTTTCACTTCTTTTACTAAACTCAAGAACTATCCACTGTTGTGTAAATCAACATTGTGTTGCATTTTCTTGCTAAATAGTTAGTATTCAATTGTATGGATACACCACAGTGTCTTTATCCATTTACCAGTTGAAAGGCATCTGAGTTGTTTCCAATTTTTGGCAATTATAGCTAACCATTAACATTCAGGTATTTTTGTGACCATAAGCTATTTTTTTTCTCCTGGGTAATCAACTACAAGCAAACATTCTGGGTAATATTATAAATCTATATTTAACTTCATAAAAAATTGCTAATTTTTTCATAGTACATTTTATACTGTACACTTATACATACTGTACATTTTTCTAATAGATATTATACTCCCACCAGCTATTTATAAAATTTCATATGGTTTTACAACCTTATCATCACTGGGCATTACATGTTTTCTTTGCTTTTTTGCAATTCTAATGTAGTGTTATCTCATTGTGGTTTTAATTTGCATTTTACTAATGGTTAAGGATCTTTTTTAAAAAAGATTTTATTTATTTATTTTTGGAGAGAGAGAGAGCAGAGACATGGGGGGAGAAGCAGAGGCAGAAGGAGAGGGAGAAGCAGACTCCTGGCTGAGCAGGGAGCCTGATAAGGGACTCAGTGCCAGTACCCTGGGATCATGACCTGAGCCAAAGGCAGACCCTTAACCGACTGAGCCACTCAGGTGCTCCGGTTAAAGATCTTTTAACTTATTTAATTGTCATCTATGTATGAAGTGTCTACTAAGGTCCTTTACTCATTTTTTAGTAGTGTTTGTTTTATTGCTGAATTTTGAGAATTAAAAAAAAATTCTAGATAAAGTCTGTTGTCAGAAACATGATTTCTATGGACATACACATTCATTTCACCTGGGTAAATACCTAAAAGTAGAGTGGCTTGATTGTGTGGTAGGTGTATGTTTAACTTTTTAAGAAATAATCTAACATGACCAAATAGGGTTTATCCCAGGAATTCAAGGTTGGCTTAATATTCAAAAGTCAATTATTGTAATTCATCATATTTAAAAAATAAGTTAAAAAAACCCATATTATAATCTCAAGAGATTCAGGAAGAGCATTTGACAAAATCCAACATCTCTCAGAAGACAATTTCCTCAACTTGCCAAAGGCATCCATGAGAATGATCTAATTTCATATGTAAGTTTAAAGGCTGAATATATTATTTTAATATTAGGAAGAAGACTCGTACTTACCACTTCTATTCAGTGTTTATTGGAAGGTCTAGCCAGTGTAAAAAGTAAAGGAAAAGAAATAAAAGACCTCCATATTGGAAAGAAAGAATTCTATTTGCAAACAAAACTTTTTGAAAATTTCATTAACTATACAAAAAGGCTAACAGAACAAATGAGTTTAGCCATGTTGGAGAATAGAAAACCAATATACAAAAATCAATTATATTTCTATGCACCATCAATGAACAATCAGAAATTAAAATTAAAAACAATACCACTTACATAAAATGTAAAAATATGGAAAACTTACACATAAATATGACAAAAGATGTGAAAGATTTGAACAATGAAAACTGTAAAACTTTGTTGAGAAAAATAAGACCTAAATAAACGTAGAAATAGACCATGTTCATGTTTAGAAAAACTCAGTGTTGTTGTGATGTCATTTTCTCTAAAATGATATATAATATAATCCAAATCAAAATCCCAAAGAGTTTCTTGAAAATAATTGACAAGTGGATTATGAAATTCATGTGAAAATACAAAGAACATAGTATATCTAAAGAAACATTGAAAACGGAGAAGTAGTCTGATTTTACAGACTCATTATAAAGTCCCATTATAATAAGTGTGGTATTGGCATCAAGGTAGACAAATAGAACAACAGAATAGTGTTCAGAAATAAAGCCATATTACAACCTACAAGAAATGGATAAATTCCTAAAAACATATAATCTTCCAAAACTGAACCAGGAAGAAACAGAAAATCTGGACTGATTACAAGTAATGAAATTGAATTGGTAATCCAAAAACTACCAAAAAAATAAAAGTCCAGGACAAGATAGCTTCATAGGTGAATTCTACCAGACATTTAAAGAAGAACGAATACCTATTTCCTCCAACTATTCCAAAAAATAGAGGAGGAAGGAAAGCTTCCATAAGACCAGTATTTCCCTAATACCAAAACCAAAGGCACCACACACACAAACACACACACACACACACACACACACACACACACAAACTACAGGGCCAATATCTCTGGTAAACATAAATGTAAAAATCCTCAACAAAATATTAGCAAACCACATACAACAATACATTAAAAAGATCATTCACCACAACCAGGTGGAATTTACTCCCAGGATGCGAGGATGGTTCAATAATCTCAAATCAATGTCATACACTACCATCAACAAAACGAAGGATAAAAATCATATGATTATCTCCATAGATGCAGAAAAAGCATTTTACAACATTCAACATCTATTCTCTCAACAAAATGGAGTTAGAAGGAACATACCTCAACATAGTAAAGGCCATATAAAAATCCACAGCTAACATCATCCTTAATGGTATAAAACTGAGTTTTCCCTCGAAGAACAGGAATAAGACAAGGATGTCCACTCTTACCACTTTTATTTAACATAGTACTGAAAGTCCTAGCCACAGCAATCAGATAAGAATGAGGCATCCATATTGGTAAAGAAGAAATTAAACTGTCACCATTTGCAGACAGTATGATACTATACACAGAAAATCCTAAGGAATGCACCAAAAAGCTACTAGAGTAATAAATGAATTCAGTATAGTGTTTCTACACATTAACAACAAAGTCATAGAAGGAGAAATTTTAAAAAACAACACTATTTACAATTACACCAAGAAGAATAAAATACCTAGGAATAAAGTTAACCAAAGAGGTAAAAGACTTATACTTGGAAAACTATAAAACAGTGATGAAAGAAATTGAGGATGACACAAACAAATGGAAAGATATTCCATGCTCCTGGATTAGAAGAAACAATATTGTCAAAATATCCATATTACCCAAAGCAATCTACAGATTCAATGCAATCCCTATCAAAATACCAACAGCATATTTCACAAAACTAGAACAAATAATACTATAATTTGTATGGAACCACAGAAGACCCCAAACTGCCAAAGTAAACCTGAGAAAGAACAAAGCTGGGGTATCATAATTCCAGATTTTGAGACTACAAAGCTGCAGTAACAAAAACAGTATGCTACTGGCACAAAAATAGATGCATGGATCAATAGAACAGAACAGAGACCCCAGAAATAGACCCATATTTAAATGGTCAATTAATCTATGACAAAGGAGGCAAGAATATACTTGGGGAAAGACAGTCTTTTCAATAAATGGTGCTGGGAAAACAGGCTAGTTACATGTAAAAGAATGAAACTGGACTACTTCCTAACACCATACACAAAACTAAAGTCAAAATGGATTAAAGACCCACATGTGAGACCTGAAACCATAAAAACAGCAGAAGAAAACACAGGTGATAATTTCTCTGATGTTGGCCACAGTAATATTTTTCTAGATATGTTTCCTATGGCAAGGGAAACAAAAGCAAAAAAACTATTGGGACTACAACAAAATAAAAAGGTTTTGCACAGGAAAGGAAAAAATCAAGAAAACAAAAGGAATAACCTACTGAATGGGAGAAGATATTTGCAAATGACATATACAAGAAGGGGTGAGTATACAAAATATATAAAGAATTCCTATAACTCAATACCAAACCCCCCAAAACCCAAAAAACAAAAAAAACAAACAATCCAATTAAAAAATGGGCAGAGGATTTCAATAGACATTTTTCCAAAGGAAACATACAGATGGCCAACAGACACAGGAAAAGATGCTAAATGCTACTAATCATCAGGGAAATGCAAGTCAAAACCATAATGAGATATCACCTTGCACTTGTTAAAATGGCTAAAATCAAGAAGACAAGAAACAACAAATGTTGGTGGGGATGGTGAGAAAAAGGAACCCTTGTGCACTATTGGTGGAAATGCAAACTAGTTCAGCCACTGTGAAAAACAGTATGGAGTTTCCTCAAAAAAATTAAAAATAGAAATACCACATGATCTAATAATTCCACTACTGGGTATTTACCCAAAGAAAACTAAAATGTACCCCTATGTTTACTGCAGCATTATTTACAATAGCCAAGACATGGAAGTAACCCAAGTATCCATCAATAGATAAATGGATAAAGAAAATGTGGTATATATATATATATATGTATATAATGGAATTTTATACAGTCATAAAATGGATGAGAGTGCCATTTGAGACAACCTGGATGTGCCTAGAGGCTATTATGCTACATGAAATAAGTCAGACTGAGAAAGACAAATACCATATGATTCCACTCATAAATGGAATCTAAAAAAAATAAACAAAAAGCAGAATCAGAACTATTAATACAGAGAACAAACTAATGGTTGCCAGAGGGAAGGGGTTTGAGGGTTGGGTAAAATGAGTGAAATGAAGAGGGAGATACAGGCCTCCAGTTATGGAATGAGTAAGTCACAAAGTAAAAATCAAAGCATAAGGCATATAGTCAATGATATTGCAATAGTGATGTAGCTAAGATAGATAGTAGGGATACTTCTGGTGAACAAAGCATAGTGTATAAATTTGTCACATCACTAACTTGTAAATCTGAAACTAATGTAACACAGTGTGTCAACTATACTCAAACAAAAATAAGAAAAAAATAAAGTCATATTATATTGAAAAAGGTGGAAAGGAGAGAAATAATAGCCTTTTAACTAAATTATGATAGGACAATCAGATATACATTTACAAGAAAATTAACCTTTATCCCTCTCACTATAAACAAAATTAAACTCAAAATGGATTATAGATATATGTTTGTAAATATAAAACTTAAAAGTGTAAGTCTTTTAGAAAAAAGTAAGAGAATACTGATCTTCAGATAGGCAACAATTTTTAGGTATGACATAAAATTTACCATCTTAATCATTATTAAATGTACAGTTCAGTGTTACTAAATTCATTCATAATGTTGTACAATTATGACCACTGTCCATCTCCCTAGCTCTCTCATATTTTAAAATCTTTAAAACTCCAAATCCATTAAAAAATAACTCCCATTCTTCCCTCTCCCTAGTTCCTGGAAACCACCATTCTACTTTCTATCTCTATGATTTTGACTACTCTAAGCATCTCATAAAAGTGGAATGAAGAAATATTTGGGGGTATTTTTGTGATTAATTTATTTAATTTAGCATACTGTCCTCAAGTTACCTCCATGCTGTATCATGTGTCACTTTCCTTTTAAGGCTGAATAATATTCTATTATTTGCATATACCATTTTGCTTATCTATTCATCAATCGATAGATGCTTGGTTGCTTCAGTGTTTGAGCTTTTGTGAATAATGCTGCTATGAACATGCGATACAAACATATCTTTGACACCTTACTTTCAATTCTTTTAGGTATATACCCAGAAGTTGAATTGCTAGATCATATGGTAATTCTATTTTTAACATGTTAAGGACTGTCATCCTGTTTTCTATAGTGACTATGCCATTTTACATTCCCATCAACAGTGTAGGGTTCCAATTTCTCCACATCCTCACCACCACCTGTTATTTTCTCTTTTGTTTTGTTTTTGGTATTAGCTATCCTAATGGGTGTGAGGTAGTATCACATTGCATTTTGACTTGCATTTATTGAATGATTACTGATGACCATCTCTTCATGTGTTTGCTGGCCTTTTGTATATCTTCTTTTTAGAAATATCTATTCAAGTCCTTGGCTGATTTTTTTTCCTTTTTTTTAAATTTTTTCTTGTTATGTTAATCACCATACATTACATCATTAGTTTTTGATGTAGTGTTCCATGATTCATTGTGCATAACTCCCAGTGCTCCATGTAGAACGTGCCCTCTTTAATACCCATCACCAGGCTAACACATCCTCCCCTCTAGAACCCTGTTTGTTTTCAGAGTCCATCGTCTCATGGTTCATCTCCCCCTCCAATTCACCCCTGTTTCATTCTTCCCCTCCTGCTATCATCTTCTTCTACTTTTTTTTTCTTAACATATATTGCATTATTGGTTTCAAAGGTACAAATCTGGGATTCAACAGTCTTGCACAATTCACAGTGCTCACCATAGCACATACCCTCCCCAGTGTCTGGAACCGACCCACCCCATCCCTCCCAAACCCCACCCACTCCAGCAACCCTCAGTTTGTTTCCTGAGATTAAGAATTCCTCATATCAGTGAGGTCATACAATACGTGTCTTTCTCTGATTGACTTATTTAGCTCAGCATAACACCCTCCAGTTCCATCCACATCGTTGCAAATGGAAATATCTCATTTCTTTTGATGGCTGCATAATATTCCATTGTATATATATACCATTTCTTCTTTATCCATTCATCTGCCGATGGACATCTTGGCTCTTTCCACAGTTTAGCTATTGTGGATATAGCTGCTATAAACAACGGGGTGCACATACCCCTTCGGATCACTACATTTGTATCTTTGGGGTAAATACCCAATAGTGCAATTGCTGGTCATACAGTAGCTCTATTTTCAACTTTTTGAGAAACCTCCATACTGTTTTCCAGAGTGGCTGCACCAGCTTGCATTCCCACCAACAGTGTAGGAGGGTTCCCCTTTCTCCACATCCCCGCCAACATCTGTCGTTTCCTGACTTGTTAATTTTAGCCATTCTGACTGGTGTGAGGTGGTATCTCATGGAGGTTTTGATTTGGATTTCCCTGATACCGAGTGATGTTGAGCTCTATTTCATGTGTCTGTTGGCCATTTGGATGTCTTCTTTAGAAAAATGTCTGTTCATGTCTTCTGCCCATTTCTTGATTGGATTATTTGTTCTTTGGGTGTTGAGTTTGATAAGTTCTTTATAGATTTTGGATACTAGCCCTTTATCTGATATGTCATTTACAAATATCTCCCATTCTGTCGGTTGTCTTTTGTTTTTGTTGACTATTTCTTTTGCAGTGCAAAAGCTTTTTATCTTGATGAAGTCCCAATAGTTCATTTTGCCCTTGCTACCCTTGCCTTTGGCAATGTTTCTAGGAAGAAGTTGCTGCGGCTGAGGTCGAAGAGGTTGCTGCCTGTGTTCTCCTATAGGATTTTGATGGACTCCTGTCTCACATCTAGGTCTTTCAACCATTTGGAGTCTATTTTTGTGTGTGGTGTAAGGAAATGATCCAGTTTCATTCTTCTGCATGTGGCTGTCCAATTTTCCCAACACCCATTTGTTAAAGAGACTGTCTTTTTTCCATTGGACATTCTTTCCTGCTTTGTCAAAGATGAGTTGACTATAGAGTTCAGGGTCTCTATTCTGTTCCATTGATCTATGTGTCTGTTTTTGTGCAAGTACCATACTGTCTTGATGATGACAGCTTTGTAATAGAGCTGGAAGTAGGGAATTGTGATACCACGACCTTTGCTTTTCTTTTTCAACATTCCTCTGGCTATTCGGGGTCTTTTCTGGTTCCATACAAATTTTAGGATTATTTGTTCCATTTCTTTGAAAAAAGTGGAAGGTATTTTGATGGGGATTGCATTGAATGTGTAGATTGCTCTAGGTAGCATTGACATCTTCACAATATTGGTTCTTCCAATCCATGAGCATGGAACGTTTTTCCATTTCTTTGTATCTTCCTCAATTTCTTTCATGAGTGTTTTAAAGTTTTCTGAGTACAGAACATTTGCCTCTTTGGATAGATTTATTCCTAGGTATCTTACGGTTTTGGGTGCAATTGTAAATGGGATCAACTCCTTACTTTCTCTTTCTTCTGTCTTGTTGGTGTATAGGAATGCCACTGATTTCTGTGCATTGATTTTATATCCTGTCACTTTACTGAATTCCTGTATGAGTTCTAGCAGTTTTGGGGTGGAGTGTTTTGGGTTTTCCACATAAAGAATCATATCATCGGCAAAGAGTGAGAGTTTGACTTCTTCTTTGCCGATCCAGATGGGTTTATTTCTTTCTGTTGACTGATTGCTGTGGCTAGGACTTCTAAAACTATGTTGAATAGCAATGGTGATAGTGGACATCCCTGCGGTGTTCCTGAACTTAGGGGGAAAGTTCACAGTTTTCCCCATTGAGAATACCATACACTGTCCGTTTTTCATAGATGGCTTTTATGATATTGAGGTATGTACCCTCTATCCCTATACTCTGAAGAGTTTTGATCAAGAAAGGATGCTGTACTTTGTCAAATGCTTTTTCTGCATCTATTGAGAGGATCATATGATTCTTGTTCTTTCTTTTGTTAATGTATCGTATCACGTTGATTGACTTGCGGATGTTGAACCAACCTTGCAGCTCAAAGATAAATCCCACTTGGTCGGGGTTAATAATCGTTTTAATGTACTGTTGGAAGCTATTGGCTAGTATTTTGGTGAGAATTTTTGCATCCATGTTCATCAAGGATATTGGTCGGTAATTCTCCTTTTTGATGGGGTCTTTGTCTGGTTTTGGGATCAAGGTAATGGCGGCCTCATAAAATAAGTCTGGAAGTTTTCCTTCCCTTTCTATTTTTTGGAACAGTTTCAGAAGAATAGGTATTAATTCTTCTTTAAATGTTTGGTAGAATTCTCCTGGGAAGACATCTGGCCCTGGGCTTTTGTTTCCTGGGAGATTTTTGATGACTCCTTCAATTTCCTTATTGGTTATACGTCTGTTCAGGTTTTCTATTTCTTCCTGCTTCAGTTTTGGTAGTTGATACATCTCTAGAAATGCATCCATTTCTTCCAGGTTATCTATTTTGCTGGCATAGAGTTGCTCATATTATGTTCTTATAATTGTTTGTATTTCTTTTTTTTCTGCTTCTCATGATTTTTATTTTTTTTAATTTTTTTATTGTTATGTTAATCACCATACATTACATCATTAGTTCTTGATGTAGTGTTCCATGATTCATTGTTTGCATATAACACCCAGTGCTCCACGCAGAACATGCCCTCCTTAATACCCATCACCAGGCTAACCTATCCCCCCAAACCCCTCCCCTCTAGAACCCTCAGGTTGTTTTTCACAGTCCATCCTCGCTCATGGTTTGTCTCCCCTTCCGACTTACTCCCCTTCAGTCTTCCCCTCCTGCTATCTTCTTCTTTTTCTTTTTTCTTAACATATCTTGCATTGTTTGTTTCAGAAGTACAGATCTGTGATTCAACAGTCTTGCACAATTCACAGCGCTCACCATAGCACATACCCTACCCAATGTCTATCCCCCAGCCACCCCATCCCTCCCACCCCCCGCCACTCAGCAACACTCAGTTTGTTTCCTGAGATTAAGAATTCCTCATATCAGTGAGGTCATATGATACATGTCTTTCTCTGATTGACTTATTTCACTCAGCATAAAATCCTCCAATTCCATCCATGTCTTTGCAAAAGGCAAGATCTCATTCCTTTTGATGGATGCATAATATTCCATTGTGTATATATACCACTTCTTCTTTATCCATTCATCTGTCGATACACATCTTGGCTCTTTCCACAGTTTGGCTATTGTGGACATTGCTGCTATAAACATTGGGGGGGCACGTACCCCTTCGGATCCCTACATTTGTATCTTTGTGGTAAATACCCAGTAGTGCAATTACTGGATCGTATGGTAGCTCTATTTTCAACTGTTTGAGGAACCTCCATACTGTTTTCCAGAGTGGCTGCACCAGCTTGCATTCCCACCAACAGTGTAGGAGGGTTCCGCTTTCTCTACATCCCCGCCAACATCTGTCGTTTCCTGACTTGTTAATTTTAGCCATTCTGACTGGTGTGAGGTGGTATCTCATTGACGTTTTGATTTGGATTTCCGTGAAGCTGAGCGATGTTGAGCACTTTTTCATGTGTCATTTGGCCATTTGGGTGTCTTCTTTGGAAAAATGTCTGTTCATGCTTCTGCCCATTTCTTGATTGGATTATTTGTTCTTTGGGGGTTGAGTTTGATAAGTTCTTTATAGATTTTGGATACTAGCCCTTTATCTGATATGTCATTTGCAAATATTTTCTTCCATTCTGTCGGCTGTCTTTTGGTTTTGTGGACTGTTTCTTTTGCTGTGCAAAAGCTTTTTATCTTGATGAGGACCCAATAGTTCATTTTTGCCCTTACTTCCCTTGCTTTTGGCGATGTTTCTAGGAAGAAGTTGCTGCGGCTGAGGTCGAAGAGGTTGCTGCCTGTGTTCTCCTTTAGGATTTTGATGGACTCCTGTCTCCGTTTAGGTTGTTCAACCATTTGGAGTCTATTTTTGTGTGTGGTGTAAGGAAATGGTCCAGTTTCATTCTTCTGCATGTGGCTGTCCAATTTTCCCAACACCATTTGTTGAAGAGACTGTGTTTTTTCCATCGGACATTCTTTCCTGCTTTGTCAAAGATGAGTTGACCATAGAGTTGAGAGTCCATTTCTGGGCTCTCGATTCTGTTCCATTGATCTATGTGTCTGTTTTTGTGCAAGTACCATACTGTCTTGATGATGACAGCTTTGTAATAGAGCTGGAAGTCTGGAATTGTGATGCCGCCAGCTTTGCTTTTCTTTTTCAGTATTCCTCTGGATATTTGGGGTCTCTTCTGGTTCCATACAAATTTTAGGATTATTTGTCCCATTTCTTTGAAACAAGTGGATGGTATTTTGATGGGGATTACATTGAATGTGTAGATTGCTCTAGGTAGTATTGACATGTTCACAATGTTTGTTCTTCCAATCCATGAGCATGGAAGGTTTTTCCATTTCTTTGTGTCTTCTTCAATTTCTTTCATGAGTATTTTATAGTTTTCTGAGTACAGATCCTTTGCCTCTTTGGTGAGATTTATTCCTAGATATCTTATGGTTTTGGGTGCAGTTGTAAATGGGATCAACTCCTTAATTTGTCTCTCTTCTGTCTTGTTGTTGGTGTATAGGAATGCCACTGATTTCTGTGCATTGATTTTATATCCTCTACTTACTGAATTCCTGTATGAGTTCTAGCAGTTTTGGGGTGGAGTCTTCTGGGTTTTCCACATACAGTATCATATCATCTGCAAAGAGTGAGTTTGACTTTCTCTTTGCCGATTTGGATGCCTTTGATTTTTTTTTTGTTGTCTGATAGCTGTGGCTAGGACTTCTAATACTATGTTGAATAGCACTGGTAATAGTAGACATCCCTGCCGTGTTCCTGACCTTAGGGGAAAAGCTCTCAGCTTTTCCCCATTGAGAATTATATTGGCTGTAGGTTTTTCATAGATGGCTTATACGGACCCTCTATCCCTATACTCTGAAGAGTTTTGATCAAGAAAGGATGCTGTACTTTGTCAAATGCTTTTTCTGCATCTATTGAGAGGATCATATGATTCTTGTTCTTTCTTTTGTTAATGTATTGTATCACGTTGATTGATTTGCGAATGTTGAACCAGCCTTGCAGCCCAGGGATAAATCCCACGTGGTCATGGTGAATAATCCATTTAATGTACTGTTGGAAGCTATTGGCTAGTATTTTGGTGAGAATTTTTGCATCCATGTTCATCAAGGATATTGCTCTGTAGTTCTCCTTTTTGATGGGGTCTTTGTCTGGTTTTGGGATCAAGGAATGGTGGCCTCATAAAATGAGTTTGGAAGTTTTCCTTCCCTTTCTATTTTTTGGAACAGTTTCAGAAGAATAGGTATTAATTCTTCTTTAAATGTCTGATAGAATTCCCCTGGGAAGCCATCTGGCCCTGGGCTTTTGTTTGTTGGGAGATTTTTGATGACTGCTTCAATTTCCTTAGTGGTTATAGGTCTGTTCAGGTTTTCTATTTCTTCCTGAATCAATTTTGGTAGTTGGTACATCTCTAGGAATGCACTCATTTCTTCCAGGTTATCTAATTTGCTGGCATAGAGTTGCTCATAATATGTTCTTATAATTGTTTGTATTTCTTTGGTGTTGGTTGTGATCTCTCCTCTTTCATTCATGATTTTGTTGATTTGGGTCCTTTCTCTTTTCTTTTTGATAAGTCTGGCCAGGGGTTTATCAATCTTGTTAATTCTTTCAAAGAACCAGCTCCTAGTTTCGTTGATCTGTTCTCCTGTTCTTTTGGTTTCTATTTCATTGATATCTGCTCTGATCTTTATTATTTCTCTTCTCCTGCTGGGTTTAAGCTTTATTTGCTGTTCTTTCTCCAGCTCCTTTAGGTGTACGGTTAGGTTGTGTATTTGAGACCTTTCTTGTTTCTTGAGAAAGGCTTGTATTGCTATATACTTTCCTCTCAGGACTGCCTTTGCTGTGTCCCAAAGATTTTGAACAGTTGTGTTTTCATTTTCATTGGTTTCCATGAATTTTTTAAATTCTTCTTTAATTTCCTGGTTGACCCATTCATTCTTTAGTAGGATGCTCTTTAGCCTCCATGCATTTGAGTTCTTACCGACTTTCCTCTTGTGATTGAGTTCTAGTTTCAAAGCATTGTGGTCTGAAAATATGCAGGGAATGATCCCAATCTTTAGGTTCCGGTTGAGACCTGATTTCTGACCTAAGATGTGATCTATTCTGGAGAATGTTCCATGGGCACTAGAGAAGAATGTGGATTCCGTTGCTTTGGGATGGAATGTTCTGAATATGTCTGTGAAGTCCATTTGGTCCAGTGTGTCATTTAAAATCTTTATTTCCTGGTTGATCTTTTGCTTAGATGATCTGCCCATTTCAGTCAGGGGGGTGTTAAAGTCCCCCACTATTATTGTATTGCTGTCAATGTGTTTCTTCATTTTTGTTATTACTTGCCTTATATAATTGGCTGCTCCCATGTTCGGGGCATAGATATTTACAATTGTTAGATCATCTTGTTGGATAGACCCTTTCAGTAGGATATAGTGTCCTTCCTCATCTCTTATTACAGTCTTTGGTTTAAAATCTAATTTGTCTGATAAAAGGATTGCCACCCCAGTTTTCTTTTGGTGTCCATTAGCATGGTAAATGGTTTTCCACCCCCTCATTTTCAATCTGGGGGTGTCTTTAGGTCTAAAATGAGTCTCTTGCAGACATCATATTGATGGGTCTTGTTTTTTAATCCAATCTGACAGCCTGTGTCTTTTGATTGGGGCATTTAGCCCATTTACATTCAGGGTAACTATTGAAAGGTATGAATTTAGTGCCATTGTATTTCCTGTAAGATGACTGTGGCTGTATGTTGTCTCTGTTCCTTTCTGATCTGTGCTGCTTTTAGTCTCTCTCTTTGCTTGGATGACCCCTTTCCATATTTCTTGGAGGGCTGGTTTCGTGTTTGCAAATTCCTTTAGTTTTTGTTTGTCCTGGAAGCTTTTTATCTCTCCTTCAATTTTCAATGAGAGCCTAGCTGGATATACTATTCTTGGCTGCATATTTTTCTCGTTTTGCGCTCTGAAGATATCATTCCAGTCCTTTCTGGCCTGCCAGGTTTCTGTGGATAGGTCTGTTGCCAATCTAATATTTCTACCATTGTAGGTTACATATCTCTTCTGCCGAGCTGCTTTCAGGATTTTCTCTTTGTCTCTGAGACTCCTAAGTTTTACTATTAGATGTCGGGGTGTTGACCTATTTTTGTTGATTTTGAGAGGGGTTCTCTGTGCCTCCTGGAATTTGTTGCCTGTTTCCTTCCTCACATTAGGGAAGTTCTCTGCTATTATTTGCTCCAATATACCTTCTGCCCCCTCTCTCTCTTTCTTCTTCTTCTGGGATACCAATTATTCTAATGTTGTGTCATCTTATCGTATCGCTTATCTCTTGAATTCTGCCCTCATCATCCTGTAGTTGTTTCTCTCTTTTTCTCAGCCTCTTTATTTTCCATCATTTGGTCTTCTATATCGCTGATTCTCTCTTCTGCCTCATTTATCCTAGCAGTTAGCGCCCCCATTTTTGATTGCACCTCATTAATAGCCTTTTTTGATTTCGACTTTGTTCGATATTAGTTCTTTTATTTCTCCAGAAAGGGTTTCTCTAATAACTTCCACGCTTTTATCAAGCCCAGGTAGTATCTTTAAAGTCATGATTCTGAACTCTAGGTCTGACATTGTACTAATGTCCGTATTGAGTAGGTCCCTGCCTGACGGTGCTATCTCTTTTTCTTTTTGCTGAGGTGATTTTTTTTGATCTTGTCATTTTGTCCAGAGGAAAACAGATGAATGAGAGAACAAAATGCTAACAGGTTAACAACGTCCCCAGCAAATATACTCTATACAAATCAGAATAGATCTGAAACCAAGGGAAAAGAAAGGGAAGGAAAGAAAAAAGAAAGAGAAACGAAAGAAAGAAAAAAAAAACAAAAAGAAAAAGATTACAAACAAAAACAGAACAATACAGGAAAAAACCGAATATGATCAAATATGATCAGGCTAGTGCATAGATCAGTGCCACACACTAGATTTTGAGCATATTTTGGTCTCTTAGAAAAAAGTGCCTCCTAAAATTTTAAAGGAAGAAAGACTTATAGATGTACAAAATAAAGGTTGATACAATGAAGGGATGGAAGATGACTGTAAAGATGAAAATTATAAAAGATTTTATAAAAGAATTGGTAAGATAAGAAGTTTGAAAAAAGGAAGAAGATTTAAAAAAAAAGGGGGAGAGAATGTGATCAGGCAGGAGACTAGAACAAAGCCATACACTAGTGACTTAGGGTATATTTTGATCTGTTAGAAGAAACTGTATCTCAAAATTTTAAAGAGAGAACAACTTCCATATATATGCCAAAAATAAGGGTAACTACTATGAAGGGATAAAATATGACTCTAAAAATGAAAAATAAAAAATGTTTTTTTAAAAAAAGGGATTGATAAGATGTTGGTTGAAAACGGGAAAAAGAGAAATTAAAAAAACAGTTAAAAAAATTCACTTTGAAAAACTAATGAATCATGGTAAAAAAAGCCATGAATTCTATGTGCAGTATTCCCCTAGCACTAGAGTTCTCCCATTCTTGATCGGTAAACTTGGTCTTGGCTTGCTGGCTGTTTGTGCTGATCTTGTGGGGGAGGGGCCTTTTGTCGTGGTTCCTAAATGTCTTTGCCGGAGGCGGAATTGCCCCGCCCTGGTCGGTCCCGGCTAAGCAAGCTCCTCGGGTTTGCTCTCAGGAGCTTTTGTTCCCTGCAAGGTTTCCGTACAGCTCTGGAGGATGACAGTGAAAATGGCAGCCTCCCAATCTCCCCACCGGAGGAGGCAAGAACTCAGGGCTCCGCTCCTCAGTGCGCCCCCAGCGAAAAGCAGCCAGTCACTCCCTTCTCCCCTGTCTCCGGCCGCAATCCGTGCTCACCCGGCCTGTGACCGAGCATTTCTATCCCTGGCACCCGACCCCGTGTGGAGTCTCCAAACGCAGCAGATCCCTGCGGTGCGCTCCTGTGCCTCTCCTCCTGGGGGAGGAAGGGGAGTCTCCCTGGCTCTGCCGCTTGCTGGGTCCCTGCCGGAGGAGCAGTGGCCTGACTGGGCTGCGGATCACAGTCTATGGCAACCCTGAGCTGAGAGCCCACGCCTCAGCTCCATCTCTGCAGCTGGCTTCCCTGCTCCAATACCTGGGAGCTCTGCCGCACTCAGGCACCCCCGGCCTTTCTGTGACCCCGAGGGTCCTGAGACCACACTGTCCTGGGAGGGTTCCACCCCCTACTTAGCCACTGGAGCGACGTCCCTCAGCGGAGCCCACTTCTAAAAGTTCCGATCTTTGCTCCGCGGCTCTATCACTTGACAGAAGTGGCCTACGGAGGCCCCCTCCCCCGCCATCTATCCTCCCGAATATCGCCTCGGATTCACTTCTCCGCATGTCCTACCTTCCAGTAAGTGGTCGCTTCTCTGTTCAGAGAGTTGTTGCTACTCTAATCTTCGATATCCTGTTGAGTTCGTAGGTGTTCAGAATGGTTTGATCCCTATCCAGCTGAATTCCTGAGACCAGACGAAATCCAGGTCTCCTACTCCTCCGCCATCTTGCTCCGCCCCCCTAGTTGTTTGTATTTCTTTGGTGTTGGTTGTGATCTCTCCTCTTTCATTCATGATTTTGTTGATTTGGGTCCTTTCTCTTTTCTTTTTGATAAGTCTGGCCAGGGGGTTATCAATCTTGTTAATTCTTTCAAAGAACCAGCTCCAAGTTTTGTTGATCTGTTCTCCTGTTCTTTTGGTTTCTATTTCATTGATTTCTGCTCTGATCTTTATTATTTCTCTTCTCCTGCTGGGTTTAGGCTTTATTTGCTGTTTTTTCTTTAGCTCCTTTAGGGGTAGGGTTAGGTTGTGTATTTGAGACGTTTCTTGTTTCTTCAGAAAGGCTTGTATTGTTATATACTTTCCTCTTAGGGCCGCCTTTGCTGCATCCCAAAGATTTTGAACAGTTGTGTTTTCATTTTCATTGTTTCCATGAATTTTTTAAATTCTTCTTTAATTTCCTGGTTGACCCATTCATTCTTTAGTACGATGCTCTTTAGCCTCCATGTATTTGAGTTCTTTCTGACTTTCCTCTTGTGATTGAGTTCTAGTTTCAAAGCATTGTGGTCTGAAAATATGCAGGGAATGATCCCAATCTTTAGGTTCCAGTTGAGACCTGATTTCTGACCTAAGATGTGATCTATTCTGGAGAATGTTCCATGGGCACTAGAGAAGAATGTGGATTCCGTTGCTTTGGGATGGAATGTTCTGAATATGTCTGTGAAGTCCATTTGGTCCAGTGTGTCATTTAAAGTCTTTATTTCCTGGTTGATCTTTTGCTTAGATGATCTGTCCATTTCAGTCAGCGGGGTGTTAAAGTCCCCCACTATTATTCTATTGTTGTCGATGTCCTTTTTGCTTTTGTTATTACTTGCCTCATATAATTGGCTGCTCCGATGTTAGGGGCAAAGATATTTACAATTGTTACATCTTTTTGTTGGATAGACCCTTTAAGTAGGATATAGTGTCCTTCCTCATCTCTTATTACAATCTTTGGTTTAAAATCTAACATGTCTGATATAAGGATTGCCACCCCAGTTTTCTTTTGGTGTCCATTAGCATGGTAAATGGTTTTCCACGCCCACACCTTCAATCTGGGGATGTCTTTGGGTCTAAAATGAGTCTCTTGCAGACAGCATATCGATGGGTCTTGTTTTTTAATCCAATCTGATAACCTGTGTCTTTTGATTGGGGCATTTAGCCCACTTACATTCAGGGTAACTATTGAAAGATAAAGTTAGTGCCATTGTATTGCCTGTAAGGTGACTGTGACTGTATATTGTCTGTGTTCCTTTCTGGTCTATGTTACTTTTAGGCTCTCTCTTTGCTTAAAGGACCCCTTTCAATAATTCTGGTAGGGCTGGTTATGTGTTTGCAAATTCCTTTAGTTTTTGTTTGTCCTGGAAGCTTTTTATCTCTCCTTCAATTTTCAGTGACAGCCTAGCTGGATATAGTATTCTTAGCTGCATATTTTTCTCGTTTAGTGCTCTGAAGATACCCTGCCCGTCCTTTCTGGCCTGCCAGGTCTCTGTAGATAGGTCTGTTGCCAATCTAATGTTTCTACCATTGTAGGTTACAGATCTCTTCTCCCGAGGTGCTTTCAGGATTTTCTCTTTGTCTCTAAGACTCGTAAGTTTTACTATTACATGTCGGGATGTTGACCTATTTTTATTGATTTTGAGGGGGGTTCTCTGTGCCTCCTGGATTTTGATGCCTGTTTCCTTCCCCAAATTATGGAAGTTCTCAGCCATAACTTGCCCCAATATACCTTCTGCCCCTCCTTCTCTTTCTTCTTCTTCTGGGATCCCAATTATTCTAATGTTTCGTCTTATGGTATCATTTATCTCTCGAATTCTGCCCTCGTGATCCAGTAGTTGTTATCTCTCTTTTTCTCAGCTTCTTTATTCTCCATCATTTGGTCTTCTATATCACTGATTCTCTCTTCTGCCTCATTTATCCTAGCAGTTAGCGCCCCCATTTTTTATTGCATCTCATTAATAGCCTTTTTGATTTCGACTTGGTTAGATTTTAGTTCTTTTATTTCTCCAGAAAAGGTTTCTCTAGTATCTCCCATGCTTTTTTCAAGCCCAGCTAGTATCTTTAATTCATGATTCTGAACTCTAGGTCCGACATCGTACTAATGTCCGTATTGAGTAGATCCCTGGCAGTCGGTACAGCCTCTTGTCCTTTTCCTTGCGGTAATTTTTTTCCATCTTGTCATTTTATCCAGAGGAGAATAGATGAATGAGAGAAGGAAATGTTAACAGGGTAACAACGTCCCCAGAAAATATACTCTAAACAAATCAGAAAAGACCTGAAACTGGGGAAAAGAAAGGGAAAGAAAGAAAAAAGAAAAAGAAAAAGATAAAAACAAACAAAAACAGAACAAAACAAAAAGAAACAGAATATGACCAAATATGATCAGGCTGGTGCATAGATCAGTGCCACGCACTAGATTTTGGGTGTATTTTGGTCTGTTAGAAGAAAGTGCCTCCCAAAATTCTAAAGTAAGAAAAACTTATATATGTACAAAAATAAGGGTTGATAAGATGAAGGGATGAAATATGATTGTAAAGATGAAAATTACAAAAAATTTTATAAAAGGAATTGATAAGACAAGTAGTTGTTTGAGGGTGCCTGGGTGGCTCAGTTGGTTGGGCAACTGCCTTCGGCTCAGGTCATGATCCTGGAGACCCGGGATCGAGTCCTGCATCAGGCTCCCTGCTCAGCAGGGAGTCTGCTTCTCCCTTTGACCCTCTTCCCTCTTGTGTTCTCTGTCTCTCATTCTCTCTCTCTCAAATAAATAAATAAAATATTTTTTAAAAAAAGTTGTTTGAAAAAAGAAAGAAGAGGATTTAAAAAAAAAAGGAAAAAAAGGAGAGAATGTGATCAAGCAGGAGACTAGAACAAAGCCATACACTAGAGATTTAGGGTATATTTTGATCTGTTAGAAGAAACTGTATCTCAAAACTTTAAACAGAGAACTTATATATATATGCCAAAAATAAGGGTAACTACTATGAAGGGATAGAATATGACTCTAAAAATGAAAAATAAAAATGTTTTTAAAAAAGGGATTGATAAGATGTTGGTTGAAAAAGGGAAAAAGAAAAATTAAAAAAAAAAAAGCCAGTTAAAAAAAAATTAACTTTGAAAGACTAAAGAATCATGGTAAAAAAAAATCCATGGATTCTATGTGCAATATTCCCCTAACCCTGGAGTTTTGCCGTTCTCATTGATTGGTAAACTTGGTCTTGGCTGTCTGTTCTTGCCTATCTGCTGGGGGAGGGGCCTGTTGCCGTGGTTCCCAAATGTCTTTGCCGGAGGCGGAATTGCCCGTCCTTGCCTGGCCCCGGGCTAAGCAATCTGTTCGGGTTTGGTCTCAGGAGCTTTTGTTCCCTGCAAACTTTCCGTACAGCTTTGGAGGGCGAGAGTGAAAATGGCGGCCTCCCAATCTCTGCCCCACAGGAGCTGAGAACTCGGGGCCCCACTCCTCAGTGCCCCCCCAGAGAAAAGCAGTCAGTCACTCCTGTCTCCCCGGTCTCCAGCCGCACTCCGTGCTCACCCGGCCTGTGACCGAGCATTTCTATCTCTGGCACCTGACCCCGTGTGGAGTCTCCAATCCCAGCAGATCCCTGCGGTGCGCTCCCGCGCTGCTCCTCCTGAGGGAGGAAGGGGAGTCTCCCCGGATCTGCCACTTGTTGGGTCCCTGCTGGTGGAGCAGTGGCCCAACTGTGCCATGGATGACAGTTTATGGTAACCCCGAGCTGAGAGCCCGCGCCTCAGCTCCATCTCTGCAGTTGGCCTCCCCGCTTCGATACCTGGGGGCTCTGCTGCACTCAGGCACCCCCGGTCTTTCTGTGACCCTGAGGGTCCTGAGACCACACTGTCCTGTGGGGGTTCCACCCCCCAGTTAGCCACTGGAGCGACGTCCCTCAGAAGAGCTGACTTCTCAAAGTTCCGATTTTGTGCTCCGCGGCTCTATCACTTGCCAGAAGCGGCCGACGGAGGCCCCCTCCCCTGCCGTCTATCTTCCCCAATATCGCCTCGGATTCACTTCTCTGCACGTCCTACCTTCCAGAAAATGGTCGCTTTTCTGTTCAGAGAGTTGTTGCTATTCTTTTCTTCGATCTCCTGTTGAGTTCATAAGTGTTCAGAATGGTTTGATCCCTACTCAGCTGAATTCCTGAGACCAGACGAAATCCAGGTCTCCTACTCTTCTGCCATCTTGCCCCTTGGCTCATTTTTTAATCAAGTTGCTTATTTTGTTGTTTTTGAGTTTGGTGTTTCTCTACATATTCTGAGTATTATAAAATATATACTATATTATTGTTGCTATTATAATTATAATATACACAATATCATTATTGTATCATTATATATGTGTATAATACATATAATAATATCCAGAATATATATATGTAAAATTATATCATGTATTCTGGATATTCTCTGAACAGATGCATGATTTGCAAATATTTTCACCTACTCTATGGGTTGCCATTTCCCTGTTAGTAGTGTCTTTTGATTCACAAAATTTTTAAATTTTCATCGAGTCTCATTTATTTACTTTTTGTTTTGTTGTCTGTGCCTTTGATGTCATATCTAAGAAATCACTGTCAAACCCATTGTCATGATTTTGTCCCCCTGCTTCTTTTAATACGAGTTTTTTTTTTTAAGGTCTTACATTTAGATCTCTGATGCACTTTGAAATTTTTGTATATGGCATTAGGTAAGGGTCCAACTTGATTCTTTTGCCTGTGGATATCTGTTTATTCCAGTACCATTTGTTGAAAAGTCTGTCCTTTCTCTGTTGCAAGGTCTTAGCACTCTTGTCAAAAATCATTTTACCACATTTATGAGGGTTTAATTTTGGGATCTCTATTCTATTCCATTGGTTCATATGTCTGTCTTTATGTCAATATCACATTGTTTTGATTACTTTAGCTTTGTAGTAAGCTTTTAAGTCAGAAAGTGTGAGTCCTCTAGCTTTGCTCTTTTTCAAGATCATTTTGTCTATTCAGGGCTCTTTTCTGCATTTATCACTGGGATTTTGATAGGGATTGCACTGAATTTGTAGATCACTTTAGGTACTATTAACATCTTAACAATATTAAGTCTGCCAATCCATGAACACGGGATGTGTTTTCATTTATTTATGTTTTTCTCACTTTGCAGATCTCTTCTTTCCCATATTCTTCTCTGAACCATAGCTGCCTTAGCTCCCTACACTCTCAGCTCTATCTCCTTAACTCAGGGAGTCTACCAGGCTCTCCCTCAGTTTCTCATTCCTGTACCACAGTCTGGAAAGTCTCTCAAGACAGTAATCTAGGCAATTGTCAGGTTCACTTTGTGTATTTCTCATTGCTCAGTGATTACTGAACTTTTTGCCTGGTATCCGGTCTCTTGAAAATCATTGCATACTATATTTCCTACATTTTGATTGCTTAAGGTGGATAGGTAAATCTAGTCTCTGATACTCCATCATGTTCAGAAACAGGAGTCTTAAATCAGGGTTCCTTCCCAGCTATAAGCAAACTCAGGGATTAACTCTTTCCTGGATGTTAGCAAATACATCCTGCCTTGGTATCTCTCTGATACCCTCAATTAGATTTTTTAAAAATATTTTTTCCACTATTTCTATGCTCTAAGGAATTTTGGTCTAAAATGAACTAGTCTACCATTGCTGGAAGCAAAATTTCTACTATGCAATTAATTTTTTATCTTGATAATATATCTTGCTATCTACTGAATTCTTGGTATATTCTCTAAGACTACTTATTGACCTTTCCAGCTATGGCTGGAGCAATTCAACAGACATTCCTTAAATAACATCTGTGTATAAGGCATTATAGGAAGCAATGTGAGAGTTACAAAATGTGGGAAGACTTGGTCCCTATTTGTGTAGATTTTTATGGGATAATTCAAAAAAAAATCATAATTAATTGGGGTATAAATATAAATGTAACAACACTATGTATACTAATAATGTTAAAAGCCACTTAAATGCCTAAAATATATAAAGGCAAAATATTTGTAAAAGTGCTTGCACCTTGGTTGTCAAAGCAAACTTTTGCTATTTGTAGGTATTAATAGAGTCACCAGTAAATCAAAATCAAATTGTTTCCCTAAGCTGAATTTCCTAGAGCAAAATTAAAGACTTATAAGATGAAAATAATCTTATAAGGTGCAGGCTTCACTTTTCCTACTAATTAACTTATTTATATAACATAAAAATGTTGAATGCCTCCAATGTTGTTTTAGGCCCTAAGGTAACAAAGATCACTGAGACAAAATAAAATACACAAACGTGGAATAAATTGATGCACAAACATTCAGTAATTAGTACTAAAAATAAAACTTTAAATGGAAAACAAAATGAAATTTTCCTAATGTTATTTCAGCTTCATTGATATAAATTAACATTCATCCAATCATTTGTGAACTCACACAAATGTGTACATACATGCATATATACAAACAGATACACACAAATATGTTAATTTAGAGTTAAACAGGAGAACAAATAGAAGTCACAAAAGGAATTGGTTATTGGAGCTCTCAATGTCACAGGAGATACTGAAGTAAATATCTATGGAGGCTTAGTAGTGCTTAGTTAAGGGATTTTTTAGTTTTTTTAATTTAATTTTATTATGTTATGTTAATCACCATACATTACATCATTAGTTTTTGAGGTAGTGTTCCATGATTCATTGTTTGCATATAATACCCAGTGCTCCATTCAATACGTGCCCTCTTTAAGGTTTTTTTTTCTTTTTTCTTTTTTTTTTTTTTTAGTAAATCAAAATTACAGACTTTTATCTTAGAACTATTTCAATTATTATTTTTTTAAAATATTTTATTTATTTATTTGAGAGAGAGAGAGAGAGCCAGAGAGAGCAAAAGCAGGGGGAGCAGCAGAGGCAGAGGGAGAAGCAGGCTCCCAGATGAGCAGGGACTCTGACATGGGACTCTATCCCAGGACCCTGGGATCATGATCTGAGCTGAAGGCAGACACTTAACCAACTGAGCCCACCCAGGCACCCCCAGTTATTTTTTAAAACAAGTGAAAAGAAATACAAATGAATTTGATGGGACTCTCAAAAAATAACCTTTTGACACTGCTTAATGAGTTTGAGAGCTAAGAATTTGTCCCTTTACAGACAACTCTTACACCACTACAATAGGCACTTTACTGGCTGAAAATCAGTCAATGGCTAGTCAGTTATAAACCTCCCACCATCCAAATGTTGCACATAGGGAAAGTGCATCAAAATCCACTGAGAACCCAAACCACTGAAGCTATGAAGCCCCTGATGGTTCAAATTTCAGTCAGGATACAGTTGGGATTGCAGAATATTTTCTTAAACAAGTCATTGTGATTAATTCAGAGGCTAGGAATATAGTTTGCAAGGAACTTTTAGTTGTCTTTGATAAATCAGATTGAGAAAGGTCAAGAAAATAATCAGGTCAAAGCTGTCTGCTCCCAATTTTCCAGTAACATGATAATAGTTCTTTATTCATATATATTTATCCCAAAGTGCTCTGCACAGAGTTTTCCTTGCAATTATGACTTAAGAGTTGATAAAAATGGTGACTTGTCTTTCAAAACCATTTTGGGTAATAAATTTATGAGAACATTCTTCTTATAAGAAGAAGATTATTCAGTTATAGACTTTAATTTCAAATTGTACATTGTATCAAAGAATGCAAGCTTCTTAATTAGCCATGCTTTTGTGATAAATACTACTTCATGTTATACTAATATCCCATCCTTCCAGTCTACTCTTAAATCTTAGAAAAATAAATACAGTGGCCTTAGTGGGTTCAGAGTTTTCCCTAAGTACATACAGAAAAATAGCAATCTTTCTATATATAGATAAATAGATAGATAGATATAGAAATAAATACATACCTATATACATGTAACATGGATATATAGCTATATGGCTACATGCCTACGTATATGAATATTTGTATGGAGAGATCTTTCCTCACCACATCAATTATGAAGCCAGATAAAGTGTGACAAGGAATTCATAATGTTCAGACATTCATTTAAACACATTTTTCATTCCTAAACATTGCCTCAGCTTCCAAACGTAAATAAGGAAACATGAACTATTCATATCATCTCTCCAGATGTTTTGTATTTTGAGACTGCATATCACAGCTGGACCAGTGATCTCTGATTCCTGGGAAACAAAGAAGTCTGTAGCTCAACTTTAACACAGAGGGCTCTCTGGCTGTGAGGTGGAAGCAGGTGGACTCCATGTTCTGCATTTTTTATCCACAGAACAAAATTTTTCATCAAGCAGGAGCTTCAGAGATAAAAATGCCACAGCTATTATTTCTTGAAATGCATTAAAAAAATCTTAAGGAGACAGTTTAGATTTCTGATATTACCTTTTTATATCTTGGGCTAAATACTGATCAAAAATGTATATATAAAAGCCATGAAAATAATATTTGGTTTCTAAGACCTAGATGTAGTCAAGATATTAGTGGGCCTCACAAAATTAGCCTTTGAGGTAAAAAAAAAATGCCAAAACATTAATGACCCATTGAATAAGAATAACTTAATTTTTTGATTAGCAAAGGTTTTAACTTCATGTAAGGAGTTTAAATACTCTTTTGGGAAAAGATTTGCCACTTAAAGTTCTTGGGACAGTGGTTAAGTTCCCAAAGAAACTTTCAAATAAACAAAGATAATCATGAAATTGTCTTCACATAAAATGGTGAAGAATTTAATATTGGGGGTGGGGAGGGATATCTCCTATTCCAGATGATCCAGAAAGACCGGGCACTTGGAGGAAGGGTGAAAGATGGGAGGAAAATCTCATTGGGCCATTTGGTAAAAGAAGGACTAGAAGCATTCTTTTCCCAGTATGACAATGTATCAAAATCTCTGAGATACCTGATCAAAATGCAGGTTTTCAACTTATCCCAGACCTACTGGATCAAAATCTCAAGACATGAAGCTTCTTAATCTTCATTTTCAACGAAATTCACAGATGATTATTATACATTAAAAAGAAGTTAGAAAACCACTGCAACCAGAAAAACAGAGATATGGGAGGAGCAAGATGGCAGAGGAGAGGAGACCTAAATTTCACCTGATCCCAGGAATTCAGCTATAGTTATCAAACCATTCTGAACACCTACTAACCCAACAGGAGATCGAAGAAAAGAATAGCAGCAACTCTGAACAGAAAAGCGACGACTTTCTGGAAGGTAGGACGTCCGGAGAAGTGAATCCGAGGCTATATCCGGGAAGACAGACCTTGGGGAGGAAGCCTCCATCAGCCGCTACCGGCAAGTGATAGAGCAGTGGAGCACAAAATGGGAACTTGTAGAAGTCGGCTCTGCTGAGGGACGTCGCTCCAGTGGCTAAGCAGGGGGTGGAACCCTCATTGGGAAAGTGTGGTCTCAGGACCCTCAGGGTCACAGGAAGACCGGGGTGCCTGAGCGTGGCAGAGCTCCCAGGTATCGGAGCAGGGAAGCTGGCTGCAAAGACAGAGCTGAGGAGTGGGCTCTCAGCTCGGGGTTGCTATAAACCATGATCCGTGGCACAGTCGGGCCACTGCTCTTCCAGCAGGGACCCAGAAAGCAGCAGATCCGGGGAGACTCCCCTTCTTCCCGCGGGGGAGTGGCACAGGAGCGCACCACAGGAATCTGCTGGGTTTGGAGACTCCACACGGGCTCTGGTGCCAGAGATAGAAATGCTTGGTCATAGGCCAGGTGAGCACAGAGTGCAGCTGGAGACCAGGGAGACAGGAGTGATTGACTGCCTCTCTGGGGGCTCACTGAGGAGTGGAGCCCCGAGCTCTCAGCTCCTCCAGAATGGAGATTGGGAGGCCGCCATTTTCACTCCAATCCTCCAAAGCTGAACGGAAAGCTTGCAGGGAACAAAAGCTCCTGAGAACAAACCCAAGCAGATTACTTAGCTCCGCCTCTGGCAAAAACATTTGAGAACCACCACAACAGGCCACTCCCCCAGCAGATCAGCAAGAACAGCAAGACAAGACCAAGTTTAACAATCAATGAGAACGGCAGAACATCAGCATTAGGGGAATACAGCACATAGAATTCATGGCATTTTTCCCCCTGATTCTTTAATCTTTCAAAGTTAATTTTTTTTATTTCTTTTTTCTTTTTCTATTTTTTTAAATTTTTCTTTTTCCCCTTTTCAACAAATATCTTATCAATCCCTTTTTTTTTACAATCTTTTTTATTTTTCATTTTTAGAGTCATATCTATCCCTTCATTGTACTTAACCTTATTTTTGGTATATATATATATATAAATTGTTCTCTGTTTAAATTTTGGGATACAGTTTCTTCTAACAGAACAAAATATACCCTAAATCTCTAGTGTATGGCTTTGTTCTAGTCTCCTGCCTGGTCACATTCTCTCCTCTTTTATTTTAATTTCTCTTTCTTTTTTCAACCAACTTCTTATCTTATTAATTCCTTTTATAAAATCTTTTATAATTTTCATCTTTACAGTCATATTCTATCCTTCATCATGTTTACTCTTATTTTTGTACATACATAAGTTTTTCTTTCTTTAAAATTTTGGGAGGCAGTTTCTTCTAACAGGCCAAAATATGCCCAAAATCTAGTGTGTGGCACTGATCTATTCACCAGCCTGATCATATTTGATCATATTCTTTTTTTTTCTTTCTTTTCTTTCTTTCCCTTTCTTTCCCCCCAGTTTCAAGTCTCTTCTGATTTGTTTAGTGTATATTTTTCTGGAGTCATTGTTACCCCTTAGCATTTTTTTTTCTCATTCATCTGTTCTCCTCTGCACAAAACGGCAACACAGAAAACCTCACCTCAAAAAAAAGAACAAGAGGCAATACCTACTGCCAGAGACCTAATCAATACGGACATTAGTAAAATGTCGGAACTAGAGTTCAGAATGACGATTACAAAGATACTAGCTGGGCTTGAAAAAAGCATGGAAGATACTAGAGAAACCCTTTCTGGAGAAATAAAAGAACTAAAATCTAACCAAGTTGAAATCAAAAAGGCTATTAATGAGGTGCAATCAAAAATGGGGGCACTAACTGCTAGGATAAATGAGGCAGAAGAGAGAATCAGTGATATAGAAGACCAAATGATGGAGAATAAAGAAGCTGAGGAAAAGAGAGATAAACAACTACTGGATGACGAGGGCAGAATTCGAGAGTTAAGTGATACCATAAGATGAAACAATATTAGAATAATTGGGATCCCAGAAGAAGAAGAAAGAGAGAGAGGGGCAAAAGGTATACTGGAGCAAGTTATAGCAGAGAACTTCCCTAATTTAGGGAAAGAAACAGGCATCAAAATCCAGTAGGCACAGAGAACCTCCGTCAAAATCAATAAAAATAGGTCAACACGCTGACATGTAATAGTAAAACTTACAAGTCTCAGAGACAAAGAGAAAATCCTGAAAGCACCTCAGGACAAGAGGTCCGTAACCTACAATGGTAGAAACATTAGATTGGTAACAGATCTATCCACAGAGACCTGGCAGGCCAGAAAAGACTGGCATCATATCTTGAGAGCATTAACGAGAAAAATATGCAGCCAAGAATACTATATCCGGCTAGGCTGTCACTGAAAATAGGAGAGATAAAAAGCTTCCAGGACAAACAAAAACTAAAGGAATTTACAAACACATACCAGCCCTACAAGAAATATTGAAAGGGGTCCTCTAAGCAAAGAGAGAGCCTAAAAGTAACATAGACCAGAAAGGAACACAGGCAATATACAGTAACAGTCACCTTACAGGGAATACAAAGGCACTAAATTCATATCTTCCAAGAGTTACCCTGAATGTAAATAGACTAAATGCCCCAATCTGATACAGGGTATCAGACTGGATAAAAAAAAAGACCATTGATATTCTGTCTGCAAGAGACTCATTTTAGACCCAAAGACATCTCCAGATTGAAAGTGAGGGGGTGGAAAACCATTTACCATGCTAATGGACACCAAAAGAAAACTGGGGTGGCAATTCTTATATCAGACAAATTAAATTTTAAACCAAAGACTGTAATAAGAGATGAGGAAGGACACTATATCCTACTTAAAGGGTCTATCCAAAAAGAAGATCTAACAATTGTAAATATCTATGACCCTAATATGGGAGTAGCCAATTATATAAGGCAATTAATAACAAAAGCAAAGAAACACATCGACAACAATACAGTAATAGTAGGGGACTTTAACACCCCCCGACTGAAATGGACAGATCATCTAAGCAAAAGATCAACCAGGAAATAAAGACTTTAAATGACACACTGGACCAAATGGACTTCACAGATATATTCAGAACATTCCATCCCAAAGCAACGGAATCCACATTCTTCTCTAGTGCCCATGGAACATTCTCCAGAATAGATCACATCTTAGGTCAGAAATCAGGTCTCAACCGGAACCTAAAGATTGGGATCATTCCCTGCATATTTTCAGACCACAATGCTTTGAAACTAGAACTCAATCACAAGAGGAAAGTCAGAAAGAACTCAAATACATGGAGGCTAAAGAGCATCGTACTAAAGAATGAATGGGTCAACCAGGAAATTAAAGAAGAATTTAAAAAATTCATGGAAACAATGAAAATGAAAACACAACTGTTCAAAATCTTTGGGATGCAGCAAAGGCGGCCCTAAGAGGAAAGTATATAACAATACAAGCCTTTCTGAAGAAACAAGAAACGTCTCAAATACACAACCTAACCCTACCCCTAAAGGAGCTAAAGAAAAAACAGCAAATAAAGCCTAAACCCAGCAGGAGAAGAGAAATAATAAAGATCAGAGCAGAAATCAATGAAATAGAAACCAAAAGAACAGGAGAACAGATCAACAAAACTTGGAGCTGGTTCTTTGAAAGAGTTAACAAGATTGATAAACCCCTGGCCAGACTTATCAAAAAGAAAAGAGAAAGGACCCAAATCAACAAAATCATGAATGAAAGAGGAGAGATCACAACCAACACCAAAGAAACACAAACAATTATAAGAACATATTATGAGCAACTCTATGCCAGCAAATTAGGTAACCTGGAAAAATGGATGCATTCCTAGAGATGTATCAACTACCAAAACTGAACCAGGAAGAAATAGAAAACCTGAACAGACCTATAACCACTAAGGAAATTGAAGCAGTCATCAAAATCTCCCAAGAAACAAAAGCCCAGGGCCAGATGGCTTCCCAGGGTAATTCTACCAAACATTTAAAGAAGAATTAATACCTATTCTTCTGAAACTGTTCCAAAAAATAGAAAGGGAAGGAAAATTTCCAGACTTATTTTATGAGGCCACCATTACCTTGATCCCAAAATCAGATGAAGACCCCATCAAAAAGGAGAACTACAGAGCAATATCCTTGATGAACATGGATGCAAAAATTCTCACCAAAATACTAGCCAATAGGATCCAACAATACATTAAAAGGATTATTCACCATGACCACGTGGGATTTATCCCTGGGCTGCAAGTCTGGTTCAACATCTGCAAATCAATCAATGTGATTCAATACACTAATAAAAGAAAGAACAAGAATTGTACGATTCTCTCAATAGATGCAGAAATAGCATTTGACAAAGTACAGCATCCTAAGTTTTGCACAGTGGCAGTATTGTAGCCAATGAGGTTTATCCGAGGCGTAATTTTTGCTAAATGAAAACTTTTCCCAAAGTACTGCATCCTTTCTTGATTAAAACTCTTCAGAGTGCAGGGATAGAGGGTACATACCTCAATATCATAAAATTTATCTATGAAAAACCCACAGCGAATATCATTCTCAATGGGGAAAAACTGAGAGCTTTCCCCCTAAGGTCAGGAACATGGCCAGGACGTCCACTATCACCACTGCTATTCAACATAGTATTAGAAGTCCTAGCTACATCAATCAGACAACAAAAAGAAATCAAAGGCATCTGAATGGGCAAAGAAGAAGTCAAACTCTCACTTTTTGCAGATGATATGATACTGCATGTAGAAAACCCAAAAGAATCCACCTCAAAACTTCTAGAACTCATACAGGAATTCAGTAAAGTGGCAGGATATAAAATCGGTGCACAGAAATCAGTGGCATTAATATACACCAACAACAAGACAGAAGAGAGAGAAATTAAGGAGTCGATCCCATTTACAATTGCACCCAAAACCATAAGATACCTTGGAATAAATCTAACCAAAGAGGCAAAGGATCTATAAAAATATAGATTACTCTAAAAAATACTCATGAAAGAAATTGAGGAAGTCACAAAGAAATGGAAAAATGTTCCATGCTCATGAATTGGAAGAACATATATTGTGAAAATGTCAATGCTACCTAGAGCAACCTATACATTTAATGTAATCCCTATCAAAATACCATCCACTTTTTTCAAAGAAATGGAACAAATAATCCTAAAATTTGTATGGAACCAGAAAAGACCCCAAATAGCCAGAGGAATGTTGAAAAAGAAAAGCAAAGGTGGTGGCATCACAATTCCGGACTTTAAGCTCTATTACAAAGCTGTCATCATCAAGACAGCATGGTACTGGCACAAAAACAGACACATAGATCAATGGAACAGAATAGAGAGCCCAGAAGTGGACCCTCAACTCTATGGTCAACTCATCTTCAACAAAGCAGGAAAGAATGTCCAATGGAAAAAAGTCTCTTCAACAAATGGTGTTGGGAAAATTGGACAGCCACATGCAGAAGAATGAAACTGGACCATTTCCTTACACCACGCAGAAAAATAGACTCAAAATGGATGAAAGACCTAAATGTGAAACAGGAGTCCATCAAAATCCTAAAGGAGAACACAGGCAGCAACCTCTTCGACCTCAGCCGCAGCAACTTCTTCCTAGAAACATCGCCAAAGGCAAGGGAAACAAGGGCAAAAATGAACTATTGGAACTTCATCAAGATAAAAACCTTTTGTACAGCAAAGGAAACAGTCAGCAAAACCAAAAGACAACCGACAGAATGGGAGAAGATATTTGCAAATGACATATCAGATAAAGGGCTAGTATCCAAAATCTATAAAGAACTCATCAAACTCAACACCCAAAGAACAAATAATCCAATCAAGAAATGGGCAGAAGACATGAACAGACATTTTTCCAAAGAAGACATCCAAATGGCCTACAGACACGTGAAAAAGTGCTCAACATCGCTCGGCATCACGGAAATCCAAATCCAAACCTCAATGAGATAGCACTTCACACCAGTCAGAATGGCTAAAATTAACAAGTCAGGAAACGACAGATGTTGGCGGGGATGTGGAGAAAGGGGAACCCTCCTACACTGTTGGTGGGAATGCAAGCTGGTGCAGCCACTCTGTAAAACAGTATGGAGGTCCCTCAAAAAGTTGAAAATAAAGCTACTGTATGACCCAGCAATTGTACTATTGGGTATTTACCCCAAAGATACAAATGTAGGGATGCAAAGGGGTACATGCACCCTGATGTTTACAGCAGCAATGTCCACAATAGCCAAACTGTGGAAAGAGCCAAGATGTCCATCGACAGATGAATGGATAAAGAAGATGTGGTGTATACACATACAATGGAATATTATGCAGCCACAAAAAAAAAGAAATCTTGCTATTTGCAATGACATGGATGGAATTAGAGGGTATTATGCTAAGTGAAATAAGTCAATCAGAGAAAGACAATGTATCATATGATCTCACTGATATGAGGAATTCTTAATCTCAGGAAACAAACTGAGGGTTGCTGGAGTGGTGGGGTTTGGGAGGGATGGGGTGGCTGGGTGATAGACATTGGGGAAGGTATGTGCTATGGTGAGTGCTGTGAATTGTGTAAGACTGATGAATCACAGATCTGTACCTCTGAAACAAATAATACATTATATGTTTAAAAAAAAAAAGAGAGAAGATCGTAGGAAGGGAAAAATGAAGAGGGGGGAATCAGAGGGGGAGACGAACCATGAGAGACTATGGACTCTGAGAAACAAACTCAGGGTTCTAGAGGGGAGAAGAGTGGGGGTTGTGTTAGCCTGGTGATGGGTATTAAAGAGGGCACGTATTGAATGGAGCACTGGGTGTTATATGCAAACAATGAATCATGGACCATTACATGAGAAACTAATGATGTAATGTATGGTGATTAACATAACATAATAAAATAAAATTAAAAAGAAAAAAGAAAAACAGAGATACCAGATGGGATTTGGGGGAAAACAAACAGTTACACTGGTACAATGTGAATACATCTTCAGTAAAGATGATTCAAATTATGAAATGCTAGATAGAAAAGGGTTTCTTCTGGAAATCAGTGAAATAATTGAGTTCTGCTAACTAATTTTTATGGTACCAAATAATCAGCCCATATGGCTGAAAGATAATTGTCATGGAATTTACAGGAAAAAATATTTTCATTCATGTTTTGTTTCAGAAAAATTTTCTCTATTATGAATCTATTTTGTTATGAAGAAGAGTCAAGTAAAGAGAATCTCAGTTTTCTTTGCTGATTGAAGATCTTGTACTTTCTCCAAGCCATAATTGTGATCATCATTTTACATCTGCCAATGATAATAAAAGTTGGTATAAATACCATAAAATATTGGGCTAAATGTGTATTATATCTATAGTATTTTCAGAGAGCAAATCGCCTCAGAAGGTTGAGAATAGGTATTATAAATGTTGGGTGATTTGGAGTCTGTATTTTTACAACCACAGATGGTGTGAATGGGGCTGGAATGAGCTTCTGCTAAAATGTCCAAGCCCCAAAGCAGTCAAGTCATAGTACTAGGTGGAAGAAAAGAATATGAGAGCAGAGAGCTCTATCACACGAGGGTAGTGAGCCCAGGTGTGCACTAATTTGGAATATAAATAGATCCTTTGTCCTCAGGGTTGTTCATAGCAGATAGCCAGCACTGCCATGCACTATACCAACTAGCAACTAACTAAAAATGACTCAAAATGTGAACTCAGTCAGGTGTGTGAGTGTGTGTGTGTGTGTGTGTGTGTGTGTGTGTGTGTGTGTGTGTGTTAGCCAAATTCTTGATATTGCTTTGGGAGGAGAACATTTTGGTTAATTGGAGGTGCCAGTCAGTTAATTAGGTGTCATATCATGTATTTTTTCTTCTTGGTTCACATTTTGCTGGGTATCTTTTAGAATACATACTTTAGAATGCAGGATGTGTTCTTTTACTACAGTCAAAAGAAGAGAAATCAAGTCTGAATACAGGATAATAGCAAAAGCAGTTATCACTAAATGAAAAGAATACAAATTTATGGCATCCAATTCTTTCTTTTTGTTTTCAGAGTGAAAACAATATTTCATTGTTTTTCCTCATTACGAAAGGCTATTCTTTTTAAAGAAAAGTCTCAAAATATGGAAGAGTAAAAATTAAAATAATAATTATCACTATAATAAACCTCTTAAGCCTATTATCTTGAAGACAACTATTGTAAACCTTAGCAAATATATTTTCAGTCTTTATGTGCATGCAGTACATATCTTCAACAATCATTTTACTTTTATTATCTATAAAAATGGTATCATAGTTTAGTTTATTAATAAATTACTAATTTTCAACCACCTTTTACCTATAAAACAATTTCATATGGTTCAAGCTATACATCCTATTTTTCAATGTTTATTTTCCCTTTAAAAACATATCATGAATATCTTTCCATAATAAATTACTATAATTTCTGCATAGTTTTCCATTATGTGGCAATTTATTAACTGATCCTCTTTTAATAGACATTTAGATTTTCATTTTTTCCTATTATTAATAGTGCTTCCATAAACTTCTATGGCTAAATCTATCCCACATACTTCCACCTCCCCTGCCAAGGAATACATTCTCATAAGTAGAATTCTTGGATGAAAAGACATGTCCTAGAAATACATTTTTTTAGCCTACTATTTTTCCACAAATGTTCTATGATGTTATTTACTTTCTACGGCTATATCTACACACAAAGACAGGTTTTCTTATTCACTACTTATACTAGCTACTAACATGTTGAACATAATACAGTGTTTTGGTAAAAAGCTTTGAAAATGACTTTTTCTTCAGCTGCTGTGTGTTTATGTGTGTGGGGAGGATGGGGTGCTGCCAAAATTACAAGCCCTAAATGTATTGGTATCATTGTCTTTCTATTTTCTTGGTTCAAAATTATTAACACTGTGATATTTAGAGATGATGAACAAGGTCTGCACTAATCAGATGAAACCTTCTCTCATTCCTCAAATGAACCCCTCAGGTGAAAACAAGTATTGAATGAGAAGGATTTAAATGATTTCCTGGCTTCTTTTCCACATTGGGCCTGTAGAAACCTCGTCTATAATTGCTTTTTTATTTTCCAGCATTCATGTTTCAGTTGCCCATCCTAAACATCAACCAAATCTTGAGGAGTCTTTCCTCACCTGTCCTTGACTGTTTAGTCAGAAAGCAAAGATAATAAAACTTGCAACATCAATCTGCCAGGCTTCATGTTGAAGGACTGTGGAATTATAAAGTATTGTTATTGGTTGTTTTGAAAATAATAATTGAGTAACTACAGCCATAGCTCATTCAGTGGTTCAAGAAAGCTGGGGCAGCAATTATGAAACTGATGAGGATTTAAGGTGAATACCAAAGAACACAGTCTTCCCAGAAGCTTGCAATGTTAGAATGAATCTGATATTACACTCCTGGCAGTGAGCCAGAACTGGAGATGTCTGAGGGGCTAGAGTCTTTTGACTCCAACAACTCTCTGACTTATGTTCCCAAACCTGGCTTGCGATCTCTCCAGAGTCAATGCCTTGACTTCTGACTGGCCTACCACTTCATACATGTCTCTTTATACTATCATGGAGTCACTTTCTGTGTGTCTATCCCCTGTACACTTTGGTGCCATGAAGGTGAAGACAACAATGTGTTTATATCTCCATGCAGCCCAGTGGTTGAAACTCTGGAGGCCCTAATGAATGGACGAATAAAGCAATGATTTTAAAAAACACAATTCTTTGTCAATTTTAGTTAAAGATTGGGTCAATAGTAGTCCCTATGTCCCCAAATTAGGGACCAAAAGTAGGAGTGTCAAAGACCCCCGAAAAAATAACCCTACAATTTTATTAATTCAATCATTTTTATAGATGTAAATAATGTTTGAAGTAAGCATGAAAAGCAGCATTTAATGGGAAAGAAGATACTGAATTATGACCAACCCCCTCCCCAAATTATTGGAAGGCAGGGAGTTAAGGGAAGAGATAAGATGGAACAGAATGGATAAAAGGACTGGAAGAAAAACTGCCACCAGGAAACCAGCTCCCTTCCTTCCCACCAAATATTGGTCATTTACTACATGAAAAAAACAAGCCATTTACTTCCTTCTGACTCATACATTATATCTCAGAGAAGCTCAGTTTTGATTTTAGCTTTCTTGATGATCAGTTCATGTGTGAGATGCAGGGGAAGTAATCAGAGAAATCCAATATCCAAGTACCTGGCTCAGCTGCACTACAGGCACTCTAAGAAACAGAGTTAGAGGTCAAAAAGTCTAGATGGTTCCTTCAAAACACAGGTATGCCCATAGGCTCCCCATCAAAAGTCTTGATGAATGAAAATGCCCAAAGCTGCCATCCAGAGGGTGTATGCTCATGGTGCAAAAGCCACAGTGGCTTGTATACAGTTTTCTCTGATACTCCTTTCCTGACTCCAGGTCCTTGCACCTGCTGTTCTATCTGACTACAATGTCCCTATACTCTCATACACTTAGCTCTTCTCATTCAGCTCAAATGTGACATTCTCAGAGTCATCCTCCCCAAACATTCTAATGTTTAAACTGCTTCTCCCCTAACCAGTTTTCTCAATAGTCACACTCTCTTTTTATTTTCTTCACGGTACATGACAATATCAGAAACTATGTTATTTGTATATTTCTTTATGATCTGTCATTCCCCCCTAGAATATGAGGTCTAGGAGAATGGCGATTCTGTCTTAGTCACCGTTGTATCAATGTTGGTGCATGGTGGTCACCCAATACATATTTGTTGAAAGAAAGAAAGGGAGAAAGAAAGGAAAGGAAAGAAAAGAAAAGAAAAAAGAAAAGAAAAGAAAAAGAAAAAAAGGAAGGAAGGAAAGAAGGAAGGGGTTGAGGGGAGGGAGGGAGGAAGGAAGGGAGAGAAAGAAAAAGAGAAAGAAAGAAAGAGAGAGAGGGTTGTTTGAGAATCTCAGGTATGGTTTTTTGCCAAGAGTAGGACCACCCTTTACATCAGGCTTGTTTAATCTTAGCATCTTATTACTTAAGTGAATTTTGTTTAAACAAGGTAAGATAGGCCATGTGGAATGAGCAAGCTCTTCTTAGGAATTCAAGAAACTGGAAATAGCAAAAGAGGAACACATTTCCTAGATAAGGGAAATGAGAAAGAAGGTGGCATAGGAGCAAAAGCAAGTGTCCTGTCTGGGTTGTAGGTAATACTAATTACATCCCAGGTATAAGAAGAGCATGCAGTTGAAACGTCAAGCCAGTATGTTGTTGGAGGCCCTTCAAGTGTCACAGAAGACGTAAGAGCCCGAAAGTAGTCCAAGAGGAGGTCATAATTCTATCTCAGTTTTACAGGCTTGTAAAGTAAATGTCTAGCTAAAAGCAGCTTTTGCACAAGAACACAAAGATTCTGTGTTTCTAGAGTCTGAGTAATGTTTTGTTAATTTTGAGTAGTTTAGTGTCAAGACAGAGAAGCACAATAGATTAACAGCTGAAAATGGTGGGTGGAGGAGCACATCAAGCTAGAGCATGAAGCTGAATCATGTTTAGCCAGGGTAAGAGGATTTATGCATGTTTCCAAGTTCCCAAGATTGACATTCCTCTCAGAAGTTTCTTGGGTTTCTCTTGTTTCTCAATATTGCAATTATTAAAAAGAAAAAGCCACATGAGGGTTATTTTGACTGTCACTCAAACAATTAAATATCCTAATTCCAGACTGGTTTATATTCTGAAACTTGTTCACAGAAAACTCCTTCAAACATCAATAGATGTTAGTCACCAAAGGCCTGATTAATGAAAGGAGAGCCGTAGCATTGGCTGAGAGAGAATGTTGTTCTGCAATTAGGGCACAAATGATCTTTCACTCTTCTGGCTGTAGATTATTTACTTTGGCCAAATTGAGAATAACCTGATATATGACAAGATTTATGAAACTTGAACAAAACTTCCAAAGCATACACATGAGCGTTGCTGACCAGATGGAATTTCTCAGTATAGTCTGCATGGAAACAAAGCCACACGTTTCCACAGTGCAACCAAAAAGTCATGTTAAAATTTTGTTATAAGCGCAAGCTTTTCTCATGTTAGCCCCCTCTTAAATCACTTTCTGTTAATGCTTGTTATTAGCAAGGATCACTGTTTACTTTGGATAGTATGAATGTGTAGACCAAAACAGTGGCTCTGCTCACACATGCCCATATATGTATGCATATAGACAAGACATGCACATATATATGCATATATATGTATACAAATATATGCTTATGAATATATGCATATGTGCATAATAAATACAAAGTAAAGTTGACAAGTAGAAAGTTTGGCCACACCAGCTCTTGGCAGTACATAAATAATCACAGTTTGGCTTTTTATTTTTAAAAAAATTTTTTTAAAGATTTTATTTATTTATTTGACAGAGGGAGAGATAGTGAGAGCAGGAGCACAAGCAGGGGGAGTGGGAGAGGGAGAAGCAAGCTCCCCAGTGAGCAAGGAGCCCAATGTGGGGCTCGATCCCAGGGCCCTGGGATCATGACTTGAGCTGAAGGTAGATGCTTAACGAATGAGCCACCCAGGAGCCCAAAGTTTGGCTTTTTAAATTAAATTGGTTTTCACACTAAAATTAGAGAGCTGATTTTGTCTTTGGAAATTGAACCATTTTGTACAATATGTCCTTTAGTGTTAAAATTCTGAGTTTCTTCCAACTATTTTTATATACATCTAAGTTCTTGCATTTTTTTGTTGTGTTGTGGGAACTGACCTAATTTTTAATTCATGGAGATGTGCAGTCCCTATGTTTATGTATGTACATTTTAGCTGCTTGAAAACAGAAAACTAAAAACATCATAGTTTTTAGTCTAAGTATCTTTTAGGAACACATAGAATGTTAGTTAAGTATAGTGTCACGTTTCATGTTAACTACTATATTTTATTTAAAAATAAAGTAATAGATCACTGTTTGTTACCATTATCCATTACACATAGGGCAAACACGTCATTGTCATTTTAAATGTAAAATTATTATTTACTGAGATATCTTGTTCTCATTCATACCAATCAATACTCATTGAAAAAAAAACTGTTAGTTTTTGGGGCACTTGGGTGGCTCAGTTGGTTAAGTGTCCGCCTTTGGCTTAGGTCATGATCCCAGGGTCCTGGGATCGAGCCCCGCATTGGGCTCCCTGCTCAGTGGGGAGTCTGCTTCTCTCTCTGACCCTCTCCCCTCTCATGCTCTCTCTGACTCTCTCTCTCTCAAATAAATAAATAAAATCTTAAAAAAGAAGAACATAGGCAAGAGAAGAAAAATATTAAATCTAGACTTATGTTCTCAGTGATTGTGTATTATTTTTACATACGGGGTAAACATTAGGATTGCTGACAAGAGTAATATTTCAGGTTTGAGCTGAGCATTCCACCAAACAATTGATTTGTTTTATGAATTAAAAAGGACCTCTCCATTCAGTATGGGAAGACATTATGGAATAAGTAAGAACAGGGAGTCATTTACATGGCTCTGAAATTTTTATTCAAGCTAGAAAATTCTAGTTAAGAGTTTTAATCTTGGTTTTCATTCTTTTTTATGGCTGAATAATATTCCATTGCATACACACTGCTTTTTTTTTATTATGTTGAGTTAGCCAACATATAGTACATCATAAGTTTTTGTTGTAGTGTTCAACGATTCATTAGTTGCATATGACACCCTGTTCTTTTTAAATGTATGTGTTCATTTGAGGGTTGTTTGAAGGGAGAAAATTAATATTTACCTTACCGTCTATCTTGTACCAGTGGTTATTTAGGAAGTTATATACTATCTCTCTCTCTTAACCCCCACAAAAACTCTATGCAGTTATTATATCATTTTCATTGATGATAAAATTAAGGCTTAGAAAAGTTAAATAAATCATCTAAAGTCATGCATTTAGAATGTGGCATAACCAGAATCCAAATCTCTAATTAAGAAAAAAACATCAGCCTTAAAATCTTAGAATAGATTGTAACTACTCTATGACTTCTACAGATCTCTTTACAATATCAAGGGTAATCGTAAAATATACAATTTCTGATAAAGAGAATGCTTTTGACATTATCACTTCTTTATTTACTGACCTTAGCACTTTTACATTTACTACGAGGTTTGCAAGCCCATAGGGAGTGAAATGATGCAGTGGTGAAATTAATCAATAAAGTGTTGAATCAGGCATGACCTCTAGGGCAAAGAAGCTGCTACAAGTCTAAAGTATAACACGCTCCAGCAAAAACAAGAGCCATAGAAAGGCTCCTGTAGTGCTTCACGGCCACGCCTGCCCCAAGACTGATGGAGGAAGCAGCGTGAGCAAGGGGAGAAACAAAGGTGGAGCCTCTGGGGCCAGTACTCTTATGAGAGACCAGCCTCTTGTTCTGGCTTAGACCTTGGACCACCAACTGACAATACCAAGGCCTGGGCTTCATTCAGTAGGTTCCCTTTTCAGGGGAAGCAGTTTCATAGAGTGTTTAGAGATGAGGTCTCTGGAACCAGATTGCTTGGATCGGAATTTCAACTGGTCACTTATTATCTATCTGCATGGTCTTTACAAGTAATTTTAATGAATGCCTAGTTTCCTCATCTGTGAAATGGGTATGATGCAATGAAGTAATGTATACGGAATATGAAGAATTAAATGTGCCTGGCACATAAGAAAATCCCATATTGATACATATGCTTATTATTAAAAACCCTTTCCATTGCCTCTAAGACCAGCACATTTGCTCCTTTTTTGATGGCAAGTTTATCTTTTGAAGGTAAAACAAAAAACAAAAACACAAAACACCAAAAAATCCTTCCTCCTTCTCCATGGCCCTGCACTTCAACAATATTATTCTTGCTTAGTCAAACCTACTACACCTTTAAGAAGAAAGAAGGGATAGGTCAGGTTGATTTGCATCAGGATCTAGTTAGGTAATTGCATCAATGTGTTTACCTTTTAATTCTAACTTCAGTGATAAGGTCAAAAATGGTCATTCATATGCACAACCTTGACAAAGCAGAACTTAAATGCTCTCTCCAAGAAGCTAAGCAAGTTTCTGATTACCAAGGCAAGCTGTGTTACAATAAAATCATTCTCATGGAACAAGAAAGAAAATAAAACAGCTCAAAAAACTCAACAAATAATAAAATAAAATAGGCATTCATATATAATATACACACATGGATATTAAGGAGAATCTATGACACACTTGATCTAAGTCTTTAGGATAGGATTAAAATATTACTCTTGTTGGCATTTAGGTATTATTACATGTGGCAAGAAAAGATTCAAGAATTTGGTATGAAAAATACCCAGGTGTTAATGTGCTGGTTCAGTCAAGCATGCCCTAGAGACCTGGAACCCCCCCACTCCCCCCAAGGGATGCAATAGTGTTCTGGTCTAGTGGGTACTGTCATCAATGTGACCTTTACAGAGGTGGCCTGAATAAGTTATCACCATAAAGCGCTTGGAATGAAAAGCACCACATCAGGACTTACTGTGCTTTGCATTTTTTATGACTCAAATATTTTACAAGAGATGAGCATCTCCTAAAGATATTACAAAAGTGGTTTATAAATAGGAAGTAGCTCTACTTGCAATTCATTGGTTTCTGAAAAGTTGTAATTGCTACATGAATATTTTTACAACGTAAATGTTAATTGAAACATTCACTAAATAACAGAAAAATGGCAGACCTATAAATAACAATGCTACTTAAGGAGTGGAAAGGCTTATTTTTAGAAAATGTGAAGGTATGGTTTTTGTTTCCTTCCTACAAAAAGACTAATAAAAATAAAACCCTCTATGGGATTAGACTACCATCCACTTATGGTGTATCTCTTCATGTGTTGCCAAACCAGCAATCATCATTGATGCCTCCATCTTGGTGTGGGGCATCCCAACATGTCTGCCATTTTATTTCTACCTATTGAAAAAAAGGCCAGCTATCTATATGCAGCTGTTTTTATCAGCCATAAAAGATAATTTTGCTGCATTAACTCCTTAAGTTTGATAGATCCAGCAAGGCTTTGATGGTATAATGTCTTAATTTTTCATTCTAATAATAACTGCCTGCCATTTGAAATGAACAGTATCAAAACCAAACATTTCTGTGCTATATATAACATGATCAATGACCAATGAACATACTGCTTAGGAGGCCCTGGGCAGGGAAGTCCTGGCCCCCTTTCTAGTTCACGCAAAGGCAGTAAAAACATGAACACCAGGGAAAGAGCTGATGGTAAAGGAGCTTGAGGGAAAGTGACCCAGCTGTCCTCTACTCTTAAATCCATAACCGGCCATAGGTCTGATTCAGAATGAGGCATGTTTTAGGATCTTTACATAGTACTATGGTTGTTTCTCAATGACTATCTTCTTCAGCTTTGAACAGCTCCCTAGAAACCTCTCATCTATATCTTTCCTTCTTTTTCTTTTCTCTCTCTCCCTTCTACCATTATGTGCATAGAAAGTTAGTAATTCAATTATTCATTTGTTTGTATAGATTTTTTGGTTGACAACTTAGATGTTTTTCGTTTTAAATGTCAGAACATATCTTGATACATTTAAGTGAAAATAAGGTCATGCAAGTTTGTGCCAACAAGCTACTCAGGCTTTATGTAGTTATTGATTTATCCACCTAATGAAACTGAGTATCAGCAAATTGTTTTTTATTTTTTATAAAGGAGATCACTTTCTGGAAGGAAAATTTAGTGAATTCAAGTGTAAATTTCCTATTTTGGGAATGTGGTGGATTTATTTTCATCAGTAAGTCAACATTTTCATCTACTATTATCTTTCCCATATATGCCTCCCTTTTTTTTGCAAAATGATTATAACCTTTCAACCAAAAATTGCAAAAACATTTTAAACTGTCTTCTCCTTCATTAAATCATTACTCAATGATTGTTTTTTTCTACTTTGTATGCTTTTCTATATTTTCTAAGTTTTTTAGTCTATCTCCTTAACCACTCAGCCATGTTTCCAAGTTTTCTAAATAGAATATCTTTTACATCTAAAATTAGAGGAACACCTACATATATAATTTTTAAAAATACCTTTCAAATTGTTTCACAATTTCATGCTATGCCTGTGGAAATTTACAAAACTTCACCACTGCTGATAAATGAACTATGTGAAACCCCATTCAAGGAGTACTAACATAGGCAGAGAATAAAGGATCATTTTTAGATTTTATTTATTTATTTGAGAAAGAGAGAGAGAGAGAGAGCAAGTGAGGACATGAGCAGGAGGAAGGACAGAGGGAGAGGGAGAGAGAGAATTTCAAGCAAACTCTGTGCTGAGCCCGAGTGGAACTCAGTCTAAAGACCCTGAGATCATGACCTGAGCCAAAAAAAATCATGAGTCAGATGCTTAACTGACTGAGCCACCCAGGTGCCCTAAGGATCATTTTTAGGTCAACTGGTGTTTTTTAAAAAATACCCATATCACAGTAGAGGAAATAGGGGGTTTGGGATGATTTTGAAAAGCTTATACCTTTTTTCATCTAATAAGTACTACTCTTGACCAAATGTCACAATACTATTGAAAATATTGCCTGGGTGAGGATCCCAAACACAATTTCTTTTCTGTGCCTAAAAAAAAAAAAACAAAACAAAACAAAAAAAACTTCTTTTCAAAATAATTTCAAATTCACAGAAAAATTAGAATAGTGCACAGAACTTCTGAATATTCTTACCCAGATTCACCAAGTTTTAACACTTTGCCACAGTGCTTTATCATTTTCTCTGTAGATATTTTGTATTTCCCCCCAAACTATATGGGAATAGCTGCATACATTATGCTCTTTAACCCTTAATGTTTGGGTATTGATTTCCTAAAAGCAAGTGTTTGAATTCAGAAAATTGCTGATATAATGCTGTTATCTAACACACAGCCCATATTTCAATTTCTTTGATTGTTCCAATAATGTCCTTTATAAGACTGTTTTCCAGTACAGGATGCAAGCCAGGATCTCTTTAGTATCCTTTAGTCTGGAACAGTTTATCAGACTTTCTCTGTCTTTCTTGGGTTTGACATGCCACAATACTGAAAAAATACAGGCCAACTGTTTTACGAAAAATCTCACTATTTGTTTTTTTGTTTGTTTGTTTTTCTGATGTTTCCTTAGGTTCAGGTTATCCATTTTGGCTAGAATACTACATAAGCAAAGTTTCCCTCCAGAATATTACATCAGAAGGGCTAGGATGCCCTTTATTAGTGACACTGATTTCAATTCCTTGGTTGAGGTACCACTGCAGCAAACACCCCTACTACCAAGAGTTCAAGATTTGTCTGCAGTGTCTTTTTTCTTCCTTTTCCTTCTCCTGCTTATCCTCCTCCTCCTTCCCACCCCCTCTTCTTCTTCCTCTTCTTTTTAAAACTAACAGTATATAGTCAATATACTGCATTTGAAAGTCACTTGAATTGTTTTTTCCCCTCAATTCTAAACATTTTGTTTGAAATAAGTTATTTCTCCTTGCATTTAGTTTTAGAGTCCCCCCCATCCTTGTTAGTTTAATTTTATTTTTTGAATATGCAGAATATTTATGATTCCTTGAGGCACTTGTGTGGCATAGTCAGTTAAGCATCCAACTCTTGATTTTGGCTGAGGTCGTGATCTCAGGGTTGTGAGATCAAGTCCCATGTCAGGCTCCACACTCAGCACGGAGTCTGCCTAAGACTTTCTCTCCCTCTCCCTCTGTCCCTCCTCCCCGTGCTCGCTCGCTCTCAAATAAATAAATCTTTTTTTTTTAAAAAAAAGTATTTATGATTCCAAAAGTCAAAATTATACAAAACACTATACACAGAGAAAATTACTCTCTTCCTTATAACTCCCCTGCCCCCATTAAGAGTCAGTCCCATAAGTTTCTGGTTTATCCTTTCCTTTGTTTCTTTTTACAAAAATAAGCATATTTTCTTATTTCTCCTTTCTTGCATGCAGGGTAGCATGCTATAAAGACTCTCTCACACTTTGCTTTTCTCCCCTTAACAATATATATTGGAAATTAAGCTCTATCAGTTCATAAAGATCTTCCTCATTCTTTTTTATAGTTGCACAGTGTTCCACTGTGTGTACGCACTAAAGTTTATTCAATCAGTATTCTTTGTTTTGGCAATTTAGAATTGCCAGTAGTTTGTAATTATAAGTGATGCTTGTTAGAGGTACATCTTCAGGCTAAATTCCTAGAAGTGGAATTTCTGGGCCAAATGCATTTATAATTTTGTTAAATACTGTCAAATTCTCCTTCAAAAGGGTTGTTCCATTTTACATTGCCACCAGTAATGAATGAGAAAACCTGTTTTCCAACAGCCTCTCCAACAGTATATTGTCAATCTTTCGAAATTTTTCCTATCTAACTAGTGAGAGATAGTATTGAGTGCAGGGTTGAATTTATGAACAACATTCCTTTATGAATGAAGCTGAACATCTTTTAATAGATTTGAGGGCCATTTTAATATTGTTTTTAAAATTATCTGTTTAGGGGCACCTGGGTGGCTCAGTCATTAAGCATCTGTCTTTGGCTCAGGTCATGGTCCTAGGATCCTGGGATCGAGCCCCGCATCAGGCTCCTTGCTCAGCGGAAAGCCTGCTTCTCCCTCTCCCACTCCTCCTGCTTGTGTTCCCTCTCTCGCTGTCTCTGTCTCTCTCCATCAAAATAAATAAATACAATGTTAATAAATAAATTAATAAATAATCATCCGTTAGATGCTTTGCTCATTTTGAAGTTTGTGCCTTTTTTCCTTCAATCTTTAAAGGTTCTTTGTAGAATAAAACATTATCCCTTTAAATAAGACATATTGTGCAAGTATTATTTCTGAATTTGTCGTGTCTTTAGAAAAATGCATGCAAATGCTTTAGTTATTTTATGTAGTAAAATGTATAAAGCTTTTATTGTTTCTGAATTTTGAGTCATAGTTCTAAAGCTTTCCCCTACACCTTTGCTACACTTTATTCTTGTATCTGTACAATTTCATTTTTACATTTAAAAATTTAATCCATTTGAAGTTGGTTATTTTGTATAGTTTGAGGAATAGGTTTACTTTTAATTAAAAAAAAGTTAGCATTGGAACTAGACAGTCACTAAAGGCTTAGAAAAATTATGGGATATTCGGGCTTAGTCCCTTTTTGCTGAGTAGTTCCTTGTTAACTTCCTCCTGTTAAAAAATCTCTCTATGGGTTATCTTTGATAAACTCTATTTTCCATGGAAACCACAGATTTCATTTAGCTTTTCAAATTTACTTGCATGGAGGTATGCTAAGTAATTTCTTCGGGTTTTTAAATATTTCCTCAGAATCAATAGTTATTTGTTCCTTGCCATTTCTTATTTTGTATATTTGTGCATTCTCTTATTTCTTAATTAAACAGTGCCTGTGTGTTTATTTTTTTCAAAGAAACAGAACTTTGGTATATTAAATTGACCTACTGTTCTACTATGTTCTACCTCACTAATTGCTGTTTTTATTTTTATTGATTCTTTCCTTGTGCTTCTTTTGTGTTCACTTTGTTTTTCTTTCTTTAGATATCTGAGTTGGAAATCGAATTCATTTACTTTTACTATGTTATTGATATTGATATATGTTTTAAACTGTGAAGCTTTCTGATTGCTACTTTAAATGAGTAACATAAATTCAAGTATATATCATTCATTATAATTATTTTTCAGAAATATTTTAATTCTCTTTGCATTTCCTCTTTTGGCTAAGAGTAAAGATATTTTTTAACATTTCCAAGTAGAACAAGCTTTCAGTTATTTTTTTTTAATTTTAGCTTTATTCTATTGTAATCAGAGAATGTTGCCTTTAATATTTAAGTGCTCTATAACTTATGCAATTGTCTCAGTAACTTACTATATGATCAATTTTTCTGAATATTCTCTGTGAATTTGACAAGAAGGTACATTCTTTATTATTGGAGTGTTGCATTTGATATGTCTCTGTAAGATCTTATTACTGATTATGTTGTTTAATTCTGCTATATCCTTGTTTATTTTTTAATTCAGTTGACCTGTTTCATACTAAGTATGGAGTGTTAAAACATTTTATTATCAATGTTTCTTTTTGTTTGATTCAAAGACAGTCATAACTTAAATCTACATTATAAAGTACAACTTTACAAATACAGATATATCTTGCTTAATGCTTTTTGGCCTGAATTCTCTTTGTCTGATGTCAGGATTGCAAGTCCTGCTTTTGTATTATTTCCCTTTGCCTGTTACATCTATATATATATATATATATATATATATATATATATTTGCCTTTCTGAATCATTATAGAGTTCGGTTTTGCTGTATGAACTAATGTGAATGTCTTTTTCTTTTAATGGGTTAACTCAGCTCATTCTATTTCTTTATATCACTTTTATGTTTCATTTAAACTGTCATAATATTTTGTGTCATAATTTCTGTGCATATTATGTTATTTTTAATGTTTTTTTCTCTATGCAGTAGGACTTTTTGCTTTTTTTTCTTTTTTCTTTCTTTTGTTATCAAGAAAGGTTTGCATAATTAGCAATACTATATTGTACATTTGGAAGTTGCAGATGTTAACCAAATTTACTGTGGTGATCATTTCACAATATATACATATATCAAATAATTATGTTGTACACCTAAAACTGATACAATGTTATATGTGAATTACATCTTAAGTAAAAATAAATAAATAGTTTTTATTTTTGTTTTGGTGGTTACCTTTATAGTTGTGCCTTTTACAGTGCCTTTAAACCCCCTCTTTCCTTAACCTTTTTTTCTAAATGGTTTGTCAGTTTTAAATTGTTTTGACTCTCATTTATTTTCTCTATAGTAGACTGAATAATCTTTGTCCACTTTGTTCTTTCTCTTTCTTTTTCTTCACATTTTAAAAGTGGTATTCTTTCTATTTTTCAGCATATAGCATTAACATGCCATTATCCCACCCATTTTCTCACTTTCATTTTATGGTTACATCTATAATGATATATATTAAATACTCACCATTAGTTCTTTTACCTAAGTTTGCCCAGTCATCTCTTGGCCAGATAAAGATCTGTCTTTAACAGATTCGTTAGGAAGGGTTTATGAATAAACTATTCCCTGAGTTCTTGCATGTTTAAAACTATTTTTCTATAACACTTGATACTTGAAAGTGAGCTTGGTGATATATAAAATCCTTGAGTTAAATTTTCTTTACTTGAGTTTCTTAAATGCTGTTCTATTGCTGCTCTACTTTGTATGTTACTCTTGAGTAATCTGAACCAGCCCAAATTTTTAGCCTTTTAAATAATTTTTAATTTTCCTGAAGCCCCCAAGGATGTTTATTTTTCTTCTTCCAGGTCTCATTTATACACATTTTATTCTTTTTGTCTTCCATTTCAACCAATTTTTCTATGACCGTTTTTACTTCTTTATTTCATTTTCATTCTCTTTGTAGTTTTCCTGCATTTTTCAATGTGCCTTATGAAATTTTTATTTGAACCTATTCACCATTGGCCACCTTGTAATTTATTCTTTATTTTTCAATTTCTGAGATAATTTTCTTTAATTTCTTTCCTGAGTTCTATCAATTCTTATTGCATTTATTGTCATTCTGCTATTGTCCAGTTCTGTTCTTAATATTTGAATTTCTGATTATAGGTGTGATATGTGTATATTACAAAAAGAACATGCATTGGGAATATTACATTAGAGCAAGTCACTCCTGCTTCATGATTTTAGAGGGTGAAATTTTTATCATCTGAAATATTGCAAATCTTATTTTCTGTTTTTCTTCTTAAAGTAGTTTTCCATAAGATTGGTTCCTATGTCTAGGTAGTTAAACAGGGGTCCTCATTCAAAAGCTCCCTCTTCTGTCAGTATAATAAAATGCAATTTTTTAAATGGGTGATTTTGTTGGTTGGGTAGAAGGGAGAGGTTGTTGTACCTTAAAGTTCTGTCTTTTCAGCAGGGTCCTTAACTTTTATCCTACTTTGTTTTTTATCTTCAACTACTACATTTCCAAGGGTCACACCCTTTCTCTATTCTATGCAAAGTTCCTAATATTGTCAATTTCCTAGTAATAATGCAGGGGTCCTGGGCCCTGTGTGGTTTTATTTGTGCTTCTGTTGATCTTATGAGTTTTTAGAGGATATACACAGTATAGATTCAGGCAGCCCACCATTTCTTCTAAGACAAACTTTTGATTTGAATTGGATATTCTGAGTAGAATGTGCTTTTAAATATGGCATTTGATGTAAAAAGTAAATTTCTTTACTCTTTTTTATTCAGTTGAGCCTCCTAGTACTGTTCTCCACTGGCACATAATCAAATATTTTGAAAGAGGCTTCATATTAATTTTTGCATAATCATTCTTCTCTCCAAATGTAAGTGTTTCTTTTTGGAATGGGACACATATTTCCTGACCCAGTTTGCCAAGGAAGATTATCCAATGGCTTGTGCAATGTCTGCATATTTCTTACTAGAAGAGGGCCTTAGGAAGTTTCATATTTTCTATTTTTAAAAAATTTTATTCTATCACTTTTCCTCTCCCCTGAATAAAATTAGAATCAGTATTAGAACCACAGACGGTCCCCAAATTATGAAGGTGCAAAAGCAATATGCATTGAGTGGAAACCATACTTTGAATTTTGAATTTTGATCTTTTCCTGGGCTAGTGACACATAATATTCTCTCATGATGCTGGGCAGTGGCAATGAACTGCAGCTCTTAGTCAGCCACACTATACACTTATAACCACTCTATACCCACACAACCATTCTACTTTTTCATTTTTACTACAGTACTCAATAAATTACATGAGGTATTTGACACTTTACCATCAAAGAGGCTTTGTGTTGCTTTGTTTGTTTCAAGTTTTTATTTAAATTCCAGTTAGTTAACACATAGTCTAACATTAGTTCCAGGAGTAGAATTTAGTGATTCATCACTTACATGTAACACCCAGTGCTCATCACAACCAGTGCCTTCCTTAATGCCCATCACCCATTTAGCCCTTCCCTCCAACCACCTCCCCTCCAACAAGTCTCAGCTTGTTCTTTATAGTTAAGAGTGTGTTTTATGGTTCACCTCTCTTTTATCCCCCCATGTTCATCTGTTTTGTTTCTTAAATTCCATATATGAGTAAAATCATACAGTATTTGCCTTTCTGTGACTGACTTATTTCGTTTAGCATAATACTCTCTAGCTCTATCCATGTTGTTGCAAATGGCAAGATTTCATTCTTTTTGATGGCTGAGTAATATTCCATTGTATATATATAACATATCTTCTTTATCTATTCATCTGTTGATGTATCTTCGGGCTCTTTCCATAATTTGGCTATTGTTGATAATATTGCTATAAACATTGGGGTGCATGTGTCCCCGTGAATCAGTATTTTTGTATCCTTTGGGAAAATACCTAGCAGTGCCATTGATGGATCATAGGGTAGTTCTACTTTAAACTTTTTGAGGAACCTCCATACTGTTTTCCAGAGTGGCTGCACCAGTTTGCATTCCCACCAACAGTGTAAGAGGGTTCCCCTTTATTCAGATCTTTGCCAGTATCTGTTGTTTCCTGTGTTGTTAATTTTAGCCATTCTGACACGTATGAGGTGGTATCTCATTGTAGTTTTGATTTTTATTTCCCTGATGAGTGATGTTGAGCATCTTTTAATGTGTCTGTTAAATAAGTAGGCTTTGTGTTAAATGGTTTTGCCCAATTATAGGCTAATGTAAGTGCTCTGAACATGTTTGAAGTAGGCTGGGCCAAGCTATGATGTTTAATAGGTTACGTGTATTAAATACATTTTCAACTTATATTTTCAACTTATGAAGGGTTTATTGGAATGTAACCCCACTGTAATTCAAGGAACATCTGTACAGAAAATGTAAAATGCTGGGGCTCATATAAAACTAACATGAATGTGATGTTTTGTGCAACTCATTGAACATGATCATTTGAAGGTAAATAAATCCCTTGCTCATTGTTCACACTGCCAAAAATCTAAGCATAAGTCTATGCTATTTGATAAGAATGACCAGGAGCCATAGGAATAGCAAGAACTAATAAGAAATACACACAAAATAACATATATTAAATTCAGAAAATAAAATTGAAGTAACGTCACAAGGGGAGTTCATACTGACAAATCTCAGAAAATTTAGAGGTGTTTTTTTTTTTCAAGTTTTATATTATCTTCTGTCAAACATGTTTGAAACTTTAGGATTTTTGAATAGCAGGTCATTTTGTAGACTTTAGGAGCACATTTTCACCCATTTTGAAGATACTGGTCAAATTGGTTAGATTTTGCCAAATATTTATTGTGTAGAGAGTGGTGATGATAAATCAACATTATGTGCAAGCCTTTTGTGACTGAATGGTCAATTCAGCTGAACAAAAATTCAAAAATAAAATAAATTACTGAACTGTTAAATAGGAATCTAAATAACATGACATAGTATCAGTAAATGTCTAAAAGACAGTTTGCTCATTTATGTTATAAAGTTTAAAACTTCACCTAATCTCTAGAAAGGCTTATCTTAGCAATATATTGAGCAATAGGAATTTTGCATATGAAGACATGCTAGCACTAAAGAAGTTGATAAGGTAAAAGATCCCTGAATTGAAAAAGGAATGATGTGTTTTGACATTATAATATCTATTTCTCTAAAAGAAAGAAAGGTATGAGCAACTTACTCTAGTACCCACTGAATTCAGAGTCATCTCCTTTATTTTACTCAGCTACCAAAAGCTTGCATTTGTTCACAGATACTTATAGGTCCTATGGTGCCAAATAAAGTAAAATCACAGTAAACCCAAGGTGGAGTACTTTGGTCATTAGGAATTCAAGTGAATTGTGTTGCTGTTGTTGTTGTTGTTGCTGTTTTTAATTCAGAGTAATCACTTTCTGTTTCAGTATTATTGCTGAAATTCTTTTTGAAAATAAATCAGTCTAATGTCTCCATTTAATGAGAGAATATAAATAAATGTGTACCAAATAATAGGATATGTACTGAAATTATTTCTTTATAAAAAAGTGATCTTAGGACCTAGAACAATACACGTAATGAAGTCTTCAATAAATATGTTGAGAAAATGAATTGTTAGATATTGCTTATCCATATAAATTGAATACAAAAATAGTCAATTACGATTCTTGTTAGTAAAGTTCTGGTTAAAGTTATACTAAGGTAATTGGTTCTAAACCCTCCTTACAAAAGAGAGAATATTTTTATAACATCCCACTTAGGATCACAATGCCTGCCAATTCATTAAGATGTCTATGAAATAGGGATTTCTATGAGAATTTTAGGATTCACTAACAATCTCCAATTCTAAGAATAATTAATCTTATTACGAATGATAACCAAACTCACACACAAACTGCCTGAATTAATAACAAGCCGGGCATGAGGTGTGTTTTAATAAGGTATATGGTAGGCCCAGGGTTAGCTGACAGAATCCTGAAAAGAAACAGATTTGTTCCTATTGAAATGATATAATCCTTGCATAAAAGATGGATGCAAGCGGACTCCTCCTTGCTAATAATGAGTAGCATTCCAAAGCTGCTCATAGGTCATTGTTTTATATTGCACTTGAATGACTACCTTTGGGAAATCCCAAATGATTTCAATTAAAGTGGCCATTATGGAAGTCAATAATTACGGTAGTATTTGAGAGGCAATGCTTTTGTAATATGATATAAATGAAGAAAAGATATCATCAAAGCCTTAGGGACTTTGAGAGTGACAGGAAATATGCAACAATATTAATAAGTGTACATGGGAGAACACATTTGAAACATGGTTGTATTCATTGTGGCCTCATCAAAAGTCCCTTAACTTGATGATCCTGGAATATGTGTGAATATAGTGTCTGAAGCTAAGCAGTGTGTGAGAAAAAAGTAGTACCACTGGACAAAAGTTTTGTACATGAAGGAAATTAAATAATGATAATCCCATTGGAGCAGAAAGTAATGTAGCAGAATTTGCTGAGATATTCCTAGAAAGAAATCAGGTGTTCATCTTCTGATAGTTGAATACAGTCCTCTCATTGACCTGAACAGCGTCCTTGTACTAGATTTCAGCAATTCCTTTAATGGATTAAGTACTAACTTCCCACTTCCTGTCCAGCTCTGTTTTTTCAGCTCACAAAATGTATCTGTTTATTGCTCATAAGAGATTATTGATAGTATCCCAAATGTTACTACTGAATTACATAGTACTGGCTTAATATGCTACCATAGTTCTTTTTCTTTCCACTTTCTGCATTACATGGGACATGGCATAATTCTACCAAAGTCTGCACAGTTAGCTATAACATTTTTTATTACTTTACAAAGAAAATTGCTCTTTTTTTCCCCCAAGAATCTAGACTATAGCTAACAGGTTCAACTCCTGCATCAGAAGAGTAAGTTCTTCATGACAATTGACCCATGTCTTTGCTCCTTCTCTGGAATCATGAAAGAGGTTTTATGAGAATTGTCCAAAACTTTTCATTCAGTCTTCTCAATTAATTGATACTGGAGGGCCCTTGCTTTCTTGTAACGTCTAGATAAGAACCAGGTTCTATTTAAAACCTGAGCCAGTAGGAGATATTAAAACTTTTATGATTTCATTATCTTTCTGATCATAAATGTAATTCAAAGTCATTGCAAGACATTTTGGAAAATGAAAATATGAACACTAAAATTACCCATCAACAATACAAAATGTTTCCATGCTTTTCATTATACACTTAATGGTGATCAACCTTCTGAAATCCAAACCAAGACTTAGTCTACAATGGTTTGGGCTTTTTTTGACCACTCTATCAAGATACTGATGACCATATTCAAAACAAATTTATGCCTCTGGAGTATGACAACAAAAATTTCTGACTCAGTTTGGTTAGCCTCTTAGAGGCACGGTTTCATATTAGGTTGATTATCTAACACACATGGACTCGATATCCCCTGGATGACCCACAAACTTACTGTGTATACACTGATGTTACAGAGGTAATATAAGTATCTTATGATACCATCCTCTTTAAGAAGTTCTAGAACAGAGTTTTCTTTATTACTGAGGAGAGATGACACTGTATTCCTATGTAATATCTTGGCCTGTTTTATAGCCTAGCCTCACACTACCAATTTATTCAGAGAAGCTGCACCAACACATTCCAAGTGTAAGCAGTTTGAAGAATGTTTGTCCTGAATCAAGCTCGTAGAGCACATCACCATGCTATTGAAAACCAAATAGATATCCTCTATCTAGTCCAGTGTTCTAAGATTGCTATAGTCACTGAAATTGAACACCTAGCACTACCCAGCATGCTCACATTATCTCAGTGCATGCTTTTCAACACCTATGACTTCCTCAACAACTATGGTACTCAATGACTACTGCCTCCGACTATAACCTGCATTAGTACTTCTTTTAACCTTGATTGTGTCACAGCTATTTATAAATAAGAGTTGGTTAAGCGACTGCCTTCGGCTCGGGTCATGGTCCCAGAGTCCTGGGATCGAGTCCCACATTGGGCTCCCGACTCGGCAGGGAGCCTGCTTCTCCCTCTGACCCTCTCCCCTCTCATACTGTTTCTCTCTCTCTCAATCTCTCTCTCAAAAAAAAAAAAGATATCAAGGTCCCAGGTCCCACAAGGTCTGTGTTTCACAGGGACAATTTTGCCTAACAACCACAGGAGGCACTGATCTTCCTTATTATTCAGCATAGAGTTCTTCTATAAAAAACCTGTTATGCCCCAAGGCAGTAATCAGTGGTGATGGTTTTTATTATCAGTGAAGTATGTGGACTTTTATTTTCAGTGAAGTATGTGGACACTACTTTGGTGTGCATGTAAATAATTATCTAAAGCAGAGGTCCTCAGAGTACTTTTAATGCTAAAGCCCTTTCTTTATTCAAGCAAAATATTATGTGGAATTACTCTGGTTGAAATAGGAATGGAAGATCCGGAGCACTTCTTTTTGATTATTCTCTTTCCTATCCCAGCCTACCCCTTACTACAGTATTCCCTGAAGTACCTCTGAGAAACTTCAGATCTGGTCTAGAATTTCTCAAGGTCTAGTTGACTGTCCTGACTCACTTCACAGGTGAATTCTCATGAAATATTTACTATTTACAAGTAATGCCTCCTCAGGTGGAAGAGCAAATCTGATTAGATTCATCTGTCTATCCTGGAAAAGTAATGGTTGATACCTAAGAGCCATTTGCTCCACTGTTGTTCCCACCCATGTTTTTAAATCTCAGATTTTGCTTTGCTAGTAGTATTCTGTCCCCACTTCATTCACAACATACACCCTGAATCAGGATGTGATTCTAATCTCTATTAAAAACGAGTTTCCTGGGGTGCTTGGGTGGCTCAGTTGGTTAAGCAATTGCCTTCAGCTCAGGTCATGATCTCAGGATCCTGGGATCAAGCCCAGCATCGGGCTCCTTGCTGAGCGGGAAGCCTGCTTCTCCCTCTCCCACTCCCCCTGCTTGTGTTTCCTCTCTCGCTGTCTCTCTGTCAAATAAATAAATAAAAATCTTTAAAAATAAAAACAAAACAGTTTCCTCATCCACATTAGCCTGACTTGAATTGGACTAGACTTCTGGTGGCACCAAAGCAGAACTTAATACATGGTAGATTTGGAGAGATTTTACCCTGAGCTCAACTAAAACATGAGTAATACATTTAAGTCAATACAGAGTAGTGAAATCTGGACACAAACAGTGCAAGAACAAAAGAAAGTTATTAGGAAAAAATTTCATGAAGTATTTGAAGTCAGTTCCATGGTATCTAATCAAGATTTTTAACTTTTTTTTTAAAGATTTTATTTATTTATTTGACAGAGAGAGACACAGTGAGAGAAGGAACGCAAGGGGGAACGGGAGAGGGAGAAGCAGGCTTCCCACTGAGTGGGGAGCCCGATGTAGGGCTCGATCCCAGGACCCTGGGATCATGACCTGAGCCGAAGGCAGACGCTTAACGACTGAGCCACCCAGGCGCCCTTCTTTTAATTTCAGTCCCTATTGAACCACAATTTTCAGAACATCTTCTTGGTGCCACTTCATCGACTTTTGATATCAGTTGTCGCTCTTTTTTTCGGAATGTTGCTACTTAGTCACACATTGTATCTGCTGACCACTCCCCTTTTTTCTAGGACTCACTACATTCCCCATCTCTACCTAGCCACCACATTGAGCCACCCCAAGCATTCAAATTACATCCTGTGATTAGTGATTAGAAAAGTAGTTCAGATTTCTACAAAACCAGTGCCTCTCATTGCAAACATATTGGTAATCCATCAACAAATGATATGAGAAAAAAATTATTCTTTGTCTAAGTATACTTTGAAATTAGTTTCAGTATACTTCTGAAAACAGAAGGCATAGAACACTGTGGGAATATAAAAGAGGAAGGGGGAAATGCTACATAGAGATAATTTAGAAAATCCCCATAAGTATATTTATAAGAATGTCAAAGATATAGATATACATATATACACAAAATAAACATATATGCATATACATATATAAAGAATGCCCATATATGTATAAATAACGTGTTTCTAGGAATATATACACAAAGTTCCTGATCCTAACCATACCCCTACATAGTTTTTTCATGTTCAACTGCATTTTTCCCATATTAATTTCACTTAGGTATAGCAATGCTGTAATGTAAAGGAAAGAAACTAAGTATAAATAATAATGCCAAACTCTACTGCCCACAAAATGGACATAAAATCAAACACAATGAATGTGTATAAAAGCTCCAAAGTGGTCTTTTATCTTTAAATATTGAAGAAATAGTAAGAGTAAAATAGGCATATTTCTAAATAGGACCTTGAGATATTTCTAAAGATGCATCATTCCTTCCAAACTGCATGATCCAGACAAGTGGGAGCTTGTTTCTCAGTCATTGTACTTAAAACCATTTTTTTTTAACATAGGAATTCTTTGTGAGGAAGACTACATTTTGTCATTCTTGGGTCTTAATCTGAGCATTTGGTGTTTCACACAACATCTTTTCTCTACAAAGAACACATCCATCCTTATTTAAAAAATCACACAGAAGTCATAAACACACGGAAGTCATAAACACATACAAGGGTCATTAAATGGTTTCCTTGCTATTCAGTTCTTAAACATTCCAACTGCCTAAGGAGCCCTCATTTCTCTTAATGTGATAGATTGCAATGCTGGATATACTGGCCCTCTTGAGTTGCTGAATAAAGCCATGAGTATCATGCATCTCAGTTTCCAAGTCCACAAACCCCTTTTTGTTTTGTTTGTGTGGGTTCACACCCCCTTAGCTGCACTTAAAAAAAATCAAAGTAAAACAATTGAAACCATGAAGTCATGAAAACATCACTTCTAACTAAGTTATTATACATCAATTTAGACTTGTTAAAAAAGATGGGCTTTTGGTTTACAACAGTTAGGAAATCTGTGAAAAAGCACTGGCTTTTTCTTTTCGTCTTCTTTTTTTTGCTTTGTATCTTTTTCTTTTTTTGCTTTGTATTATAGGCCAAATATAACCCAGAGCACCCTAAATGTCATTATAGTAGCCAAAATTCTCATAATACTAAACGATTCAGTTTCTCTTTTTTGGTTGGTTATTTTCAATTGTACTCCTAAGAGCAACATCATCTACTCCGGAAAATTCCATACTTTTAAAAGAATAACATCACAAAATATCATGTTATGTCTCTCTTCCAAGAATTTTGACTCACAGTATTTATTCAACAAATGTTTCTTGAGCACCTATGAGGTGCCTACTATTATGTTAGGCAGTGGAGATAGGGGGATGAGCAGGGCACCAACCTGCCTTCCAGAAACTTACAGTCAGCTGGTAAACAGACATGCGCAAGGCAGAGTTACAGTACAAAGCAAACAGAATGTATAGGAGACACTGGGGATAGGAAGGAGGGAAGTTCTAAACAAATCTGAAGTTTTATAGCATTCTGGTAGTAGACAGTTAAGAAGAGGCGATTACTCTCAAAACAGACTCTCTCAATTTTAGGTTTGAATTTTGACGCTGATATTTAACAGAATCATAACATGAGTTAGTTACTTATTCTCAGCCTCTAAGGATGAAGTCCTTTAATAGTAAAAAGGCACTGATAATGGTGTCTTTCTCAGGCAGTTATTGTTAGGATAAAATGACAAAATCCGGGGCGCCTGGGTGGCTCAGTTGGTTAAGCGACTGCCTTCAGCTCAGGTCATGATCCTGGAGTCCCAGGATCGAGTCCCACATCGGGCTTCCTGCTCAGCAGGGAGTCTGCTTCTCCCTCTGACCCTCTTCCCTCTCGTGCTTTTTATCTCTCATTCTCTCTCTGAAATAAATAAATAAAAATCTTTAAAAAAAAATGACAAAATCCAAGATATAAAGTGTCTGGGGTATAGTAAATTCTCAATAAATGTTAGTACAAACCTGAAAAGATAATTAGTTCACCAGACAACAGAAGTGACGGTTATCAAATGGTGCTTTCTTAGAATCTTTCCCTGAAATCTTTTTTCCATAATCTATCTGTGGAACTTAAGTCAATAATAGATTTTAATGGAGCCAATATTTCCAAAGGCTCTCGTTTCTGTCTGTTCACAAATAGCTTGAGTAGATGCTGAAGGCAGGTTGCTGCTGGGGTGGGGATATTTCACCAAGTTATTGACAATAACTTTTGGAAAATTATGAACAAAGCTACATAAGAAGAATTAAAACAATGATTTGGGGAACAAAACTAGAAATAAATGTGTCAAGATGATCTGGTTTTCAGATGAATGGATAAAGAAGATGTGGTATATATACACAATGAAATATTATGCAGCCATCAAAAAGAATAAGATCTTGCCATTTGCAACGACGTGGATGGAACTGGAGGGTGTTAGGCTGAGTGAAATAAGTCAATCAGAGAAAGACATGTGTCATATGACCTCACTGATATGAGGAATTCTTAATCTCAGGAAACAAACTGAGAGTTGCTGGAGTAGGGGTGAGGTGGGAGGGATGGGGTGGCTGGGTGATAGACGTTGGGTAGGGTATGTGCTATGGTGAGCACTGTCTGTGAATTGTGCAAGACGGTTGAATCACAGATCTGTACCTCTGAAACAAATAATGCAATATATGTTAAGAAAAAAAATGAAGAAGGTAGCAGGAGGGGAAGAATGAAGGGGGGTAAATCGGAGGGGGAGACAAACCATGAGAGATGATGGACTCTGAAAAACAACCTGAGGGTTCTAGAGGGGAGGGGGGTGGGGGGATGGGTTAGCCTGGTGATGGGTATTAAAGATGGCACGTTCTGCGTGGAGCACTGGGTGTTATGCACAAACAATGAATCATGGAACACTATATTAAAAACTAATGATGTAATGTATGGTGATTAACATAACAAAAAAATAAAAAAATACATGCAAAGGTAGAAATGTTAAAAGATGAAAAAAAAGATGATCTGGTTTTATATCGTGTGTCAACATGGTAGAAATATCTATTAAAAAGAAAATATAGCCTTTTTTGAAGAGAGAGCTGCAATATGATTTCAAAACCCTTATGAAAACTTACATTTTTTGACCCAGTAATTTCTCTTTGCAATCTATTTTAAGCAAACAACTCAAAATGTAGAAAAGGACTTAGGTGAAAAGATGTTCATCACAGCATCATTTATAATGGAAAAAGTGTTACCAGTGTAACAACGTCAATCGTGGTCTAAGAGGTTTTTAATTACATAGGAAAATGCTCACAATAAAATGCAAAATGAAGAAAGCACAATAATATGTCAACTACATAAAAAATTCATAAAAGAGAGACTGGAAGGAAATAAATCAAAATAGTAACAATGACTTCCCCTGCCTGGTGGGAGGAAAGGTCATCTTTCCGTATTATTTTTTTCTTTCTTGTACTTTCAACATTGCTATAACATACATTGCTTTTAGAATTAGGCAAATAAATAATTAAAAGTGCAAACAAGGGGGAAAATGCAGTGTAGTTGTATGAAATTCTTCAGTGGAGGATTTTTCAAGGAAAGAATGTTAGGTGAGGTTTCTTTCTGGCCATTCATCTCTATCCATCAAACTGTCATTTGTGGCCTTATACATCTTTTCTTTGCTCTGAGTCATGTAAAATCATTTGCTGTCCTGACAATACATCCACTGTGTGGTGCCATCTTTTTTACATTTACTCATATCCAGGGCTGCCCTGGGAAGCTCTGAAAAATCTGTCCCCTGGGCACAGAATGCCTTTTCCAGCAGAGACTTGAGATAGGAACCAATCATTGGCCAGCGTCTTTACTGGGAAAATGATGCTCCTTTTCTTTGTAGCTGTGAATAAACGCTTGCTCAATTTGATGGCCAAAAATTATTCTTGTATTTCCTTTTTCTTCTTTCTGTCATAGTTAATAGAGAAGTCTTTTCTTTGGCCATGTTTGGATTTTATGCATAAATGCATAGATGGTAAAATTCAGCCTTAGGCCTTCAGGAAACTCCATATGTCAGCTTTCTGTTTCAATCCTATACATATTTCAGGTAAATGTGTTGTCAAACTGCATGGGGCCTGAAGAATGATCACTGGATTGTTCGGTTTTCCTTTGTTTTCTTTTCTTTTTATGCTAATAAACCTGCACTGTCAACTATTATAGTCACAAAGTAAAGTGAGATGGTAAAAGTAATTAAAAATGTAAAACCAAAGCATAACTGAGGTTGCAAAGTAGAGAACACAGTTCATAACTTCAAGGTGCTTGTAGTCTATAGCTGCACTAATATGGTAGCCACAGGCAACACGTGGCTACTGAGCATTTGAAGTGCAGCCACTATAAATTGAGATGTGCTGTAAGTGTAAAATACACACCAGATTTCAAAGACCAAAAAAAAAGAAAGAAAGAAAGAAAGAAAGAAAGAAAGAAAGAAAGAAAGGAAAAGAATGTGAAATATCTCAATAATTTTGCTTATTAATAATGCATTAAAATGCCATGTTTTAGATATATTAGATTAAATAAAATATACTATTAAGATTAGTTTCACATTTTGCTTTTTTAAATGTGGCTCTAGAACATTTTAAATTACATATGTTGATTGCATTTGTAACTCATATTATATTTCTACATAAATTTTCATTCACATGAAAATTAAATGACCAGACAGAATAAATAACAATATTAAAAATCAAATCTGAAAAAAATGTTAAAAGGCATATACAAAGGCTAATTTACAGATTAGTTAATAGGACTATAAATACTGTTAGTTCAGAAGAAAAAGAGATGGCCACACACAAGGTGAGGACAGGCCTTGGAAAATATGTCCAGAAATTCACCATGGTCCTTCAACTTAATGGCCCAATCGGTTCTGGTGCTTGTTTGATCTTGGTTCCTCCAGTTATATTTTAGTCTAATTCCTAACTTTTAAACAGTAATTCAATGTCTTGGACTTCTATTCTACACTAGGATGCTGTCTGTCTGACTCACTTCTAAATTGAAGTGCATATATAAAAAAAATTGAATCACTTCAATGATTTTAAATCACTCTTCAATGTGCAAAGCAATTTAAAATTACTGGAGTGCTTCCAATTTTTATTAGTCCTTGAATTTGGAAGTGATCTAGGCTTTTCTGGGCATGTGCAATGCACTGTGACTTAAAATTATTGAGCTCTCATGCCCCCCCACTCCTTATTTTTAAGAAGCTGATTCTACTTTGCAATGGAAACCATCAGGAATGTATGGCATGGAAATGGTATGGATAACAAAAAACACAGGGGGAAAATAGCTTCCATTTAATAATGAGAACTATACTTTGTAATTAGATAGTGTCTTGCCCAAGGATCTCTAAGTGCTTCATAAACATTAGCTCATTCATCATGAAGACATCTTACAGGGGGGCATATTTCCAGTGTGGGAGGGCAGACGTAGGGATGGGTAAAGCCATTTAGATTGGCTTCAAACACTGAAGTGGGTAATTTGAATTATGTGAGAGCTCTGCCTGGGACATTTATTTTTGGTGCTGCTGTTTTTTTTTTTTTTCTTTTTGCAGGGAGAAGGAGGTAATGTTACACTGTCTGATCCATTTGCAAAAGTCATAAAAAAATTAACTTGGCAATTGCGAATCTACTAAATAAATTGCTTATCCCAAATAAGCTCCAGGAGTAAACATAAAGTGATTGGTTTTCTAATTTAATTATTTGAGCTAAACTTGGGGAGAAAATATATAAACCTCTCCACCATTTTCTTTCAAGTTAATTTTTTTTCTCTTTAGCACATACTCAATCCACTGAACCTAAAACATTTACCTGTAGGATGACTGAGCTGAGAATTTTCAAATCACAGACTTTCCCTCTGCTCTTGTAATATGAGGAGTTTTCATCAATGTAGGGGTCTAGTAAAACCTTCACTGTAGAAGTGGCTGAATTCAGGACCAAGAATAAGAAATTCTGTTTTTAAATTTAGATTAAGAAACAGTCATCTGTTTGTTCTTTACTGTTATGCAACAGATTACTGAGACTCACTACGATATGAGCTTCTTGCGCTCAGCACTGAAAATAATAGTGAATCTAAAGAAATGGAAGTTGTAATCAATCGGGCTTATTTGGAAGGGAAAATTTCAAGTGGGCTGAGTATATAACGCACTTGAAATCTGAGTAATAGTCCCTATAAAACATTATGCACTATGATAAAAAGGCTCACTCTCCTAACAGGATCTAGTCCACTAGTAATACGTCTGACACAATAATAATAAGACTTATCCAGTAGCAGTGACTGAGTCCTTGACAAAGGCCATTTGTTCCCTATCTGTTATAGACAAACAAACAACCAAGACAACAAGTAGTGAGAAAGAGAGAAAAGACATGCTTACGGTTTCACTCTTACAAAAGGCTAAAAGAAATCAAAAATAGGTCAAATGAAGTGACTTCCATAGAAATGACAGAATAATTGCCCACAACTTCTTCTCTTGGACCACCAGGAAAACATACAAAAATCATGTTTATGAGTATAAAGTATAAGTTTCAACGTAGGCAAAGAATCTCTGCTCATCCTTCTAAATTTACAGAGGCAAGGTCTTGTGGAAATCCAGGGCCATACCTCTCTCACCCAATTCAATAATATCTCAGCAAAGGTGATCTTAAAGCAAAACCTAACATGAAATATGAGTGTGTTGTTGTTGGAGTTTTTTAAAATCCCATTTTGAACAGTATGACCTATAGGCGGAAATAGAATTTACAGTAATGCCGAGGATTAAAAGGAATGAGCCTCTTGTTTAGAAAATTAGCTAATCAATATGCCAAGTTTATTTTTAAAAATGCTTTAATTTTTTAAAATACAGCATGTCCGCTCCAGCTTCCTGTATTTGACTCTGATAATAAAACTTTCAGTATGACTAATGCAGTTTAGCTAAACAAATTAGAGAACTGCACGGTTTATGCTGAGGAGAAAGTTTCCATTAGCCATTGTGATGCTCTCTGCCAGGTCAGCGAGTAATGACTGTGCAACAGGCCAGGCAAGTGAGGCTAACAGTCCCTGACGGAGAGACAGGAAGCAGTGGGTGAGAAGGAGAGGGAGGGCCATGGTTTCTCCAAAGGGAGGCTTTGGGAAGAGAGAAGAGAGGAACAGGGATAAGCACCCCTTCTGTTTTGTTGGTTGCAAAGGTCCTCCCATGTTTTGTTAGTGGGACACAAGTTGAATGTCAAATGGAACCAGGGGAAACAACTGAGGGAGCCCAGGAAGAACTCTCTTGACTGACTTCTCCATTCTCCCTTTTGATCTCTGTAGGCCCCAGCCTACATGTTATGGAGTATGTTGTGAATTGAACTGTGTAAACCCTCCCCCCACAAATGGTGTTGAACTCCTAACCCCTCCTGTCTCCGAATATGAACTTAAAGTTGACCCTTGAACAACACAGGGGTTAGGGACACAAAACCCCCTATGATACAGTCAACAATCCACGTATAATTTTGACACTCCCCCCAAATTTAACTACTAATAATTAACTGGAAGCCTCACCAATAACATAAACAGTCAATTGACATGTATTTTGTATGTTATGTGTATTATAGACTATACGCTTACAATAAAGCAAGCTAGAGAAAAGAAAATGTTATTATTAAGACAGTCATAAGGGAGAGAAAATACATTTACAGTACTATACTGTATTTATTGAAAAAACTCTGTGTATAAGCAGACCCATGCAGTTCAAACCTGTGTTGTACACGGGTCATCTGTATTTGGAAGTAAAGTTATTGCAGATGTAATTAGTTAAGATAAGGTCATACTGGAGTAGGGTGGGTCCTTAATCTAATATGATTGGTGTCCTTATAAGGAGAGGAAAGAGGATATAAATACAGACACAGGGATGATCATGTGAAAGCAGAGGCAGAGATTGGAATGATGTATCTACAAGACAAGAAAGGCCAAGAATTGCTGGCCACCACAAAAAGCTACAAAGAGATAAGGAAGGAGTCTACCTATAGACTTTGGAGGGAACAGGGATTTGCTAACACCTTGATTTTGGACTTATAGCCTCCAGCACTGTAAGCAAAGTTATTCCTTCTGTATCAAGCCACTCGGTGTGTAGCAGTTTGTTATAGTGGCCCTAAAAAACTAAAATACCCTAATACAGGTCATGAGGAGTTACAGAATTTCTGGAAGTTGACTGGTGTCAGAGAGGCTGAGTATGAGTAGCTGTGACTGAGCTAGGAAAGAGACTTGAGTTTTAGTTATGAGTTTGCCAATAACTAGCTCTCTGACCCTAGTTCAACCAGTTCCCTTCCCCAGCTTCTGTAAAATGTCATTTCTATTGTCCCTTTCAGTCCTCTTGTTTTATGGCTCCGTGAGTTACTAACTGCAATAGAACACATGTGGGGACAGGCAAGGCTGGGAGTGGGGGAAATTAGGTCAAGGTCTTCTTATCTCCATGTCAAGTGGGCAGATTAGAAATAGGAGGGGAGAGGAAGTTTGATGTGGCTGCTAATTTCATCTCTATCTCACTCGTGAGATCTATGAATGATGTCCACTCTTCCACATCAGCCCATGTCACTGAGCACATGGTCCGTATTCAATAAATGCTCATTGATAAACAACTCAGAACAGTCTTGCATTCATTTTCTCAGTGTCTCTGAAATGTTTTCCACAGAAAAGGGAGAAAATCTCAACTAAAGGATGTAAAGGTATTCTTCTGAAGTCCACCAGAAAAACAGTGACTACAAAGATAAAAAACATAATCATAGGGAAGAACTGGAGGAACCTGGGCATATCACACAAAGAGATTTTCATTACCCTTATTCACAGACTTCAATTTAGTTCTTTAAAGAGAATTGTGTCTGTTTGACATAATGTTCTGGTATGAAGCCATATCACTCATAGCAAGTCACATTTTTTCAGATGATTTTCTTTTTTAAATTTTATTATGTTATGTTAGTCACCATACATTACATCATTAGTTTTTGATGTCGTGTTCCATGATTCATTGTTTGTGTATAACACCCAGTGCTCCATGCAGAACGTGCCCTCTTTAATACCCATCATCAGGCTAACCCATCCCCCCACCTGCCCTCTAGAACCCTCAGTTTGTTTCTCAGAGTCCATAGTCACACTTTGATTACAAAAATCTTGGGTCCCTCAGTAGGTCTAATGGTTCTCAAGCTTAATCTTGCCTTAACAAGTTCATTTTTAGCACAATCATAATATGTTCATTTTGTAAACTTTTCCAGTTTCCCATTATCGAGTGTGTGCTAGTCCCCAAAGCCATTTTGTCAAGATTCTGTATCCTTCTTCAATATGAAGCTAGAAAAGAAGGTGTCTCTGCTCTCCTTCCACCCTCACACATTTAGATAGAGATTCACAATGTGTCCCAGTTTCTTGGGATGGAAAACTGGTAAGACCTTGCATCCCTTTGCTGAGTCAGGATGAGTCAAAGCTCATCAGTTCAGCACACTACATTTTGGAAAGGGAACACTAAGCTTAAAGGTACACTTTCTGGTTCAGAGTTTTGGATGTTGTTTCAAAGTCTGAGATCGTGGCTATCCTGATAGCTTCATGGAGCTGTAGATATGTTGAGATATAATTTGGCCAAGAAAATGGAGAGTTAGGAAGTTCCAGAAACTGTGCCAGTCTGCCAACAAGTCCAGCTCATCTCCTTGTTGACAAGTGCGACTTAAAGGGAAAGTAAAGTTCAGCTGTTTTAGCTTCACTTTACAGAGGAGGAAATACAGGTTCAGAGAAGTTATTACTTGCTCAAGAACACACACTTATTAATTGATTAACTTTGAACTGTTCTCCATATTTTTGATTGTTACAATCTTTTTTTCCACCTTAATATTTTAGAAATATTTGAGATCCTGTTCATTATAAACTTGAAACAATTTTTCCCAAATATATAAAAGTGAGACATATAACAGGATTTGTTTAACTTCTTGCTGAATAAATGAATAGAAGAATAAATAACTGAGGTAGAGAAAGGTAACTTTTCCTACTAACTGCAAATTCATTACTAGCTACAGCTTGTTATATTTCTAATATTTCTACTCATTCATTCTTACATTTGACCCTTTCTTACATATCATCTCATTGCACTGTAATTTCATCCCCTCAGATCATTACATTTCAATGAAATAGTCTATCTCTGTAATTTAAATTGCCATTTTATGAAATGGAAATAAGATTTTATTTTTGCTATTCTTCAAATAGCGCCCAAGGCCCTAAATTAATTTATCATCTTCTTTGGAGGTACCTGGCATTGTTTTTGTACTTAATACATTATTATAGCATTCATTCTAAAAATGGTAATGATAAATCACATCTGCTTAAGTTCTTCCTTCCCACCTCTACTAGGAGAAATGTGCATTTTTTTCTGTTTGGAATTCTGATGCTGTAAGATGCTATAATACTCCATACTTCAATAAGGAAAAAAAAAATCAGGTGGAAGTAAGTGTTAACACTGATGGATCTTCAAAAGTTATGGTTGAGTGTGGTTAACAACTATACTGTTCATTTTATTTGGGTTTTAAGAAATAAACCAACTATTGATTTTTTTTCCTACCTATGTAATATAAACTGTCTACATTATTCAAATTTTTCTAGAATATGGAAAAATATCATAGTCTTAAAAACAATAAAGAAACTATCTTTAGTAGCTGTGATTTATTTATTTGGGTGAGTTTGTTTAAGTGAGAATATTTACACTAAAGGAAAAGTTTTCATCACTATCTTTCACTTACCAAAATCTATAGCCATTGCTGGCTACTGAGCACGTTATACAATTAAGCACCAATACAGTTCTCCAAAGGTTCTAATGTCATTTGTAAAAGTTCCTAGAGAGGCAGAGGCAGCAAATAAACTCTTGAAATAAGGAACTCTTAAAGGAAAACTCATAAAACAATAAAACAACCTAACCACCCCCACAGAAACAATTACGAAGGGAAAAACATTTTTTTATGAAATTGAAAAAAATACACTGTTTTACGGTTGACATTTTAGTACATAAAGTAACTAAAAGAATTATTAAAAATTATTAAAGAAAACTTTTTCATGTGTCTGTTGGCCATTTGGATGTCTTCTTTGCAGAAATGTCTGTTCATGTCTTCTGCCCATTTCTTGATTGGATTATTTGTTCTTTGGGTTTTGAGTTTGATAAGTTCTTTATAGATTTTGGATACTAGCCCTTTATCTGATATGTCACTTGCAAATATCTTCTCCCATTCTGTCGGTTGTCTTTTGGTTTTGTGGACTGTTTCCTTTGCTGTGCAAAAGCTCTTTATCTTGATGAAGTCCCAATAGTTCATTTTTGCCCTTGCTTCCCTTGCCTTTGGCGATGTTTCTAGGAAAAAGTTGCTGTGGCTAAGGTCAAAGAAGTTGCTGCCTGTGTTCTTCTCAAGGATTTTGATGGATTCCTGTCTCACATTTAGGTCTTTCAACTATTTTGAGTCTATTTTTGTGTGTAAGGTGTAAGGAAATGGTCCAGTTTCATTCTTCTGCATGTAGTTGTCCAATTTTCCCAACACCATTTGTTGAAAAGACTGTCTTTTTTCCATTAGACATTCTTTCCTGTCCACAATAGCCAAGCTACGGAAAGAGCCTAGATGTCCATCAACAGATGAATGGATAAAGAAGATGTGGTATACACACACATGCACACACACACACACACACACACACACACACACACTGGAATATTATGCAGCCATCACAAAATGAAATCTTGCCATTTGCAAAGATGTGAATGGAACTAGAGGGTATTATGCTAAGGGAAATGTCAATCAAAGAAAAGACAATTATCATATGATGTCACTGATATGAGGAATTTGAAAAACAAGACAGAGAACGTAGGAGAAGGGAGGGAAAAATGAAAGAGGATGAAACCAGAGAGGGAGACAAACAATAAGAGACTCAATCTCAGGAAACAAACTGAGGGTTGCTGGAGTGGAGGGAGGTGGGAGGGATGGGGTGGCTGGGTGATGGACACTGGGGAGGGTATGTGCTAGGGTGAGCACTGTGAATTGTGTAAGACTGATGAATCACAGACCGGCACCCCTGAAACAAATAATACATTGTATGTTAATTAAAAAATAATAAAAAATAAATTAAAAATTAACAAAATTATTAAAGAAGACAATTTAGATGATATAAACAAATTTTGTTTAATACTTCATGAAGCACCATCTCCAGAAAACTGCAAAATGTGACAGAAGGTATAAAGAAAAATTTTATAGGATAGAGTAAAGAACAAGGAAGAGAAACAGAAAATGTCTGAATGGCTGGGGCAACACAGTCAACTTTGTTTGGTGCAAGAAGGAACAAGGAAGTATTACAGAGTCCAGGGTTGGTGTGGCATTTGGGATTGGCTGACTGGATACACTGTGTTTCTGATCAAGCAGAGCATTGGCAAAAACACAAAATGAAACTAAATGTTGTTTTGCCAACAAAGCACCCTGGGCAGAGGTGGCTCCAGTTAGAATCTAGAAATTTTTTTCAACAGTATAAATGATATGTGTTTGCAATATCTCATAATATTAATAATGTTGACTCTAAAGAAAGGTCTGCTAATATATTTGGTGTGTAAAGTTTGAAGGTAACTTATAAACTAAACAAATGTTTGAAAATATGCTTGCACTAAAAAATAGCATAACTAACAAGCAATCCGTATAAGAATAGAGATCTAAAGAAACTATAGTAGGGGTGCCTGGGTGGCCCACTTGGTTAAGCAGCCAACTCCTGTTCTGTTTTGTTTTTAAAGATTTTATTTGTTTATTTGAGAGAGAACTCACATGAGAGAGAGAGAGAGAGAGAGAGAGAGAGAAACGAGTGGGGTGAGGGGTAGAGGAAGAAGCAGACTCCCCCTTAAGCAGGGAACCCGATGCAGGGCTCGATCCCAGGACTCTGGGATCATGACCTGAGCCAAAGGCAGATGCTTAACGAATGAGCCACCCATGCATCCCAAGCAGCCAACTCTTGATTGCAGCTCAGGTCATGATCTCTGGGTTCTGGAATCAAGCCCTGCGTAGGCCACCCTGCTCTGCAGGGAGTCTGCTTGAGGATTCTCTTTCCCACTCCTTCTGCCCCTCCCCCTGCTCGCACACACATGCACACTTTCTCTCTCTCAAATAAAACTTAAAAAGAAAGAAAGAAAAAAACTGTAGTAAAACTTTACGAAACAGAATCGGTCTAGTTGCTCTAATCAGCATGTGGAAAAATTTTATCCCTCTAACCTTCTAACCAGAGTCAAGTAATACAAGGACTTGGCCATTGTCCATAGAGTTGTTGGTGCATAAATACCCAGTCTAGAATACTCAGGAACTCAAGTTCATCAAATAATATTCACATTTATCTTGCACTCGATTCTTGAAGTGAACCATGAGTTCTCTCAGAGAGAATACACTTCACATTTCCACCTAGAGTAATTAGGAAAACATACTTTGGAGTGACATTATACATCTCAGAGGTTTCTTTTCAAAAGCAATTCTTTAAGTAACCATAAGTTAACTAGGGTTATTCTCTAAAGAATTTCAAAGGTTCCTTCCTGGATCCCCGCAGTAGGAAAGAAATGTAAAAATTTGTTTAAAAATTACATAAACCCAGTATTTTTCAGATGTCAAAGTGGAATTTCAGTGATTCTTCCATTGTATAATTACTATAAGCAATTGTTCTAATACTTTTATACACTACAAGTAACAATGTGTTATAATTAATTATGCCCAAAATTGAACTTCAAGGCTATAAATGCCAATTTTATATTTAAAATCAAATAATGTATTTTTTTTGTATAGATCATATGGCATGGTTTTTGCTGTCCCTGAAGATTTTTATGGGACCAAAATGATCTCTTTCTCTCCCTTTTCTTTCTCTCTCAAGAATTTGTGTAGTGTGATATTAACTAGCTAGCCTAGTAAAACAGAACGTTGTGAGATTTTCCTTTAGATTCACTGAAAACGTTCCTTGGATAAAGGAACTGGACTCTCTGCCAGGACCCTAAGCTCACATCTTTCACAAATGACTTAGAAAAACACCAACAGGAACATAAAACTGTGGATGTTGGCAGCACTTACTTCTAGGAGTTATCTTAATTAAGACATAGAGTACCAAGAAGGGTTAATATTATTGGAAAGTAAAAGCTTTCATGCCAATAGGAAGACCACTCTATGTACACTGCTAGGTCAGCACTGTAATTAAGAAAATTGCCTCTAGCGTGCTTGTTTGGTAATGCTATTATCATCTTTTCTTTTTTCTTTTAACAAGAGTAAACTACTTGGAGATGTCCCCATTTATTCTTCTTGCTCCCACTAACCCCTGACCCCACCAAGGCCATACTAGTCTAGCATTTAAATGACTAAATGAGTTTCTTTACTATCAGTTCACCCTGAAGTTTTTTACATATTTTTCTTGACCTTTAACCCACAGACTATTATTTTTATAGCTATTATTAATGCCATGTCTTGAGTAACCACAACAGACTAAGATGGTTGGTGAAAGAGCTGAGGAGTTGAAAGAAATGGACACCCACTCTCATCTTTCTCTAGATTAAATCAAAACCATCTTAAGCTATTGCTCACAGTGTCCTGTGGCAGTGTCAGAACATATTAACGGAGATTTTAGTGGGATACCCCATTCAGGAAAAGGAAAAGAATCAAACTACAAAACAAATAGACCACATAAACTAAACATCTAGAACTCTATAAATTTAATAAATTATCACTATTCAAGTTTGAAATTAGATGAATCAATATGTGGTTAGAATAAAAATACTCCATAGCACTCCACTGAAGAGACCTGCTGGTAACAATGAGAATTTCAATGTCAAGAGACATAAGCTAAAATGATATAGTTAGCTACAAAGTTTTCCTATATACATCTTTTAAGTACAGGCTCTCATATGAAAGGCCACATTGGTCTGCTCTGATCATTTATACAGAACACCATGGTCTGTGGTTGCTCTATAACTGTGAAGTCATTACCAGCTTTGGACCCACATGGTTTAATTGCCTCTCTCTGGCAGGAAATGACTATAACCGAATTCAGTGACTTAATTTACACTATAGGAAAGACATCTAGTGAACATGGCAACGATAGCACCCCTGAACTCAGTAAGCTTCAAATGTGATTAAAAAGTTGACCAGTATGTTAAATTTTGATAAGGTTAAAGTACATACCAACTGCAAAGCCTACAGTTGTAAGAATAAAATTGATGGGGAAGGATGTATGGTATTGATAAGAAGCTGTAGTTAAAATTGGCACACTTTTACTCAGAAATGTTGTTATGCCATAAAACAAATTAAGAATAATTATCTTGGGATTGGACACAGGAGGAAGAAAACAAAATACCATATACCATACTCAGGGAATGAGATCTCCCGAATAGAACCAACAGCTCCTAAATGTATTTCTTTCTCTAACATTTTTAAGACTCTAGCAGTGTAATGTGTCCTAATTCCTCCCATAATTCGAATATAGACATGAAATGAAAATATATTTATGTATGGTTGTAGAATCACTGTCTGTAAAGTTCTTTAAAAACTTATAGATAATAATTCATCCGGAGTAGTCTGGTTATATTCCCTAAAACCTTAGAAAATGAACAAAATTGGCTCTTGTGATAGCATCTAGTTATCTAATCATGCTATGCTTCTAAAATACTTTTCTTGGAAAATATTTTAAAATATGAAATACTGAAGTTAATTTGAAGTTTTTATCTATTTACCTCGAGAAAACCACTAAGCATGAGCATCCCAAGAATACACTCTTTCCCATTTTCAGTCTTCATCAACAATTATTCAAATGAAGAGAGACATTATCTTACAATAATCACACTTTTTCTATTCATGACAATAGCTTTTCACATTTGGCAAATCCCTTAACAAGCAAAACCCACTAATGGACACCTCCATGTTCTGAATTCTGGACAGCTGCTGTAGTATATAAATATAAATTTTAAATCTCAAAGAGCTCTCCTTCAGTGAGAAAAGACAGTGTTTTCTTGACTCTTTTTTGTTGTTAGGTGGAAATAAGTAAAGCTAGCTTATTTTTCAGAGACTGTTAATTGAGTTAAGTTCAAGCAAAATACAAAAATTCAACTTCGTTGATTATAGAACTCTGAACAACCAGCTGTAATTCTTGTTTGGTTCTGTTGGCCTTGCACAACTGCAACTTCAACCTGTTCACTGATTATTTTCTCAACATTCACTCAAACAGGTAACTTTTATTGAGCACTCAGATATACTATCTATATATTTAAGAGAGAAAATGAGCTCTTAGAAAAGACTATACCAAAAAGAGAGTCTAATAGTATACATATACATGTATATATGAGATTATATATATATGATATATATTCATATATATGAGATGTGTGTATATCACATATATATCACACACACACGTATATATATATATATATATACATGTATGTACATATATATACACGTGTGTGTGTGTGTATATATACATATATATATGAATAGGCACTTTAGGAAAAGGTAAACCAACAATGAAAACACTGGAATAAACTTTTCAAGTATATGACTGTTTTGGAACTAGTACAGTAAGACCAGGGTAGAAAGTGAAGACTTAAACAAAAAAAATAGTCTTTTCTTTTAAAAAAGCAAATATCCACAATAAAGAAATCTTCTTTTAAAATCTTTTCAGCTTTGGGGCACCTGGGTGGCTCAGTCCTTAAATGTCTGCCCTTGGTTCAGGTCATGATCCCAGGGTCCTGGGATCGAGCCCCACATCGGGCTCCCTGCTCGGCGGGAAGTCTGCTTCTCCCTCTCCCACTCCCCCTGCTTGTGTTCCCTCTCTTGCTGTGTCTCTGTCAAATAAATAAAATCTTTAAAAAAATAAAAATCTTTTCAGCTTTGTAGCTTTTTCCAAAATACTTGAAAAACAGGATTAATGAGAAACATTTATGAGAACTAAGGCTATTTTGCCGGAAAACAGCATGATGATGATGATGATGATGATAATACCTTTTCAAAAATCATACCCAAAATTTTTAAACTCTACAAAGGGGAAAAATTAAATATGATTTGTCCTAGTTTTCTAGGGCTGCCATAACAAAGTACCACAGTCTGGGGGGCTTAAATAACAGATCTTTATTTTTTCATAGTACTGGAGGCTGGAAGTCCAAGATCAAGGTATTGGTAGTGTTGGTTTCTCCTAAGCCCTTTCTCCTTAGCTTGTAAATAGCTATCTTCTGGTGTTATCACATGATCTTTTCTCTGTATGTATCTGTGCCTTAATCTTCTCTTTTTATAAGGCCACCAGTCATATGGATTAGGGCCCACCCTCGTGACCTCATTTAAACTTAATTACCCTAATTACCTTAACCTCAATCTTTAAAGATCTTATCTCCACACACAGTCACATTCTGTGGTATGAGGAGTTAGGACTTCACCAACATGTGAATTTGGATGGGGGACACAATTCAGCCCATAGGTGGTTTAAGCTGTAGCCTAAGTTTGGGGATTATAAAAGTTAGAAACATACCTGTATCTATGAAATAGGAAAAACTTTATAGATACAGAGTGATTCAACTTTAAAGCAATTTTAACATTCTTTCAATAACTTATTACATGATTTTATAACATAACCTATGTCTACATTGGTTCAAAACAGTGTACTTCCAATAAAAGAATCAGGTTCCTTTTTATTCATTCCTTACCAAATGGTTCTGGGCACAATGACAACCTAAGATTTCCACTGAAATTCTCATCCTCATCATCAACTTCCTTCTCCTCCTCAAGCTAACATTTATTAAGCACTTCTTCATGGCACACTTTGTGCTAATACACAACATAAGTACTATCTCTTTTAATCCCTAGAATAATCTTATGAATTAGGTACAATTACTATTCTCTATTATAGGTGAGAAAACTGAGATTTAGAGTTGAATTATTGCATGACTACATAAAATGAGTAAATGCTGGAAGCCTGATCAATGTTCCTTTCTGCCTGAGTCTCAAACCTCTATGCAGAACTACTTCTTGGGACTGATGTGGTAGTATTTAAAGGAAAACACATTAGCAGTCAGAACTAGGGATACTGATAAATAAATACCCGAAACTTCTAAGAAATTCTGTAAGACTTAGACTACACTGAAGTAAATCCAGTTCTGATCCATATGTGGGAGAGCATATGGCATAGGAAAAGGGAGGAAGACATCTGGCAGAATATTCCCAGTATCTTCTGGAATAAGGAGAGCTGGAAGCAAAGGACAGATCCAGCAGCATGTGAGAAGCTTGCCATGGTGTTTATGCCCAGCCCAACTCACTTTAATCATTGAAGGCCAAATGATGAGCAAGAAACTAAAAGGAAAGCAGGGAAGGCAGGCTTTTGACAAGAGAGAGAAAGCATGAAATGACAAGGAAGAAGACCAAAATTGCAAAAATACTACAATCATCATGAATGATTTAAAGTCCCCAAAGACTCTAGTCTGGCATCAAGAACAAACTCTAATTGTAGACTCTTTGAAGTAAGAAACAAACAAACAAAAAGGCACCAACCTAAAAGCCCCAAATAGGAGACTAGTTAAAAAAAAAAAAAAGGGCACCTGGGTGGCTCAGTCAGTCAAGCGGCTGCCTTCGGCTCAGGTCATGATCCTGGGGTCCTGGGATCGAGCCCCACATCCGGCTCCCTGCTCAGTGGAGAGCCCACTTCTCCCTCTCCCTCTGCCTGCCACTCTGCCTACTTGTGCTCTTTCTCTATCAAATAAATAAAATCTTTTAAAAAAAACCTATTATATATTTAATGAAATGCCAAGCAGCCTTTAAAAATTATGATCGGGCGCCTGGGTGGCTCAGATGGTTAAGCATCTGCCTTCAGCTCGGGTCATGATCCTGGAGTCCTGGGATCGAGTCCCGCATCGGGCTCCCTGCTCCTTGGGAGCCTGCTTCTCTCTCTACCTTTCTCTCTCTCTATCTCTCATGAATAAATAAAATCTTTAAAAAAAAATAAAAAATAAAAAAATAAAAATTATGATCTACAAGGTTAGTTATAAGTCCTGAAATTCTTAAAAGATAAAATTTTTCAGGTGAAATACTGATTACAAAATATATTTCAATATTGTAGGATTCTAACTTTGTAAATAAAGTGTTAATATATCTACTAACACAGAAAAAAAAAAAGGCTGAAAATATGTGCCACAGAGTAGTGCTGTTTGTTCTTATAGTATTAGGGGTAATCTTTGTTCTTAATTTTATGCTTTATGTTTTAAATTTTTTCTATAAAAACATATAATTTATAATAAAAATAACATTACTTTCCAAAAAAAAGAGAGAGAAAATTGAAAGCAATTCACAACAAAAAGGCATCTTAAAAACTAGATGAGGCAACTTGCCAAGAACAAGAGAAGTACACTATAATACTAGAATTATGGCAGGCTGTTCAAGGAAAAGATAATAAAGCAGGGAGAATGCCAAATCTTCTGAGGCTTCAGAAAAAGCACAGGTGGTTAATTCAGGGTGTTGTGTATATTTTCTATCTTAATAAACAAACAGTGAGTCCTGCTAATGTGGTACTTGAAAGTGTCAGGGTTTACTCAAATCAAGTTGAGAATGGGTTGAAAAGGGCCACTAATCTAAAGCAAAAACTCTCCTGAGATTAAGAATTCCTCATATCAGTGAGGTCATATGATACATGTCTTTCTCTGATTGACTTATTTCACTCAGCATAACACCCTCCAGTTCCATCCACGTCGTTGCAAATGGCAAGATCTCATTCCTTTTGATGGCTGCATAATATTCCATTGTGTATATATACCACTTCTTCTTTATCCATTCATCTGTCGATGGACATCTTGGCTCTTTCCACAGTTTGGCTATTGTGGACATTGCTGCTATAAACATTGGGGTGCACGTACCCCTTCGGATCCCTACATTTGTATCTTTGTGGTAAATACCCAGTAGTGCAATTGCTGGATCGTATGGTAGCTCTATTTTCAACTGTTTGAGGAACCTCCATACTGTTTCCCAGAGTGGTTGCACCAGCTTGCATTCCCACCAACAGTGTAAGAGGTTGCTGGAGTGGTGGGCGGTGGGAGAGATGGGGTGGCTGGGTGATAGACATTGGGGAGGGTATGTGCTATGGTGAGCACTGTGAATTGTACAAGACTGATGAATCACGGATCTGTACTTCTGAAACAAATAATGCAATATATGTTAAGAAAAAAAAGAAGAAGAAGATAGCAGGAGGGGAAGAATGAAGGGGAGTAAGTTGGAGGGGGAGACGAACCATGAGAGACGATGGACTCTGAAAAACAAACTGAGGGTTCTAGAGGGGAGGGAGGTGGGGGGATGGGTTAGCCTGGTGATGGGTATTAAAGAGGGCACATTCTGCGTGGAGCAGTGGGTGTTATGCACAAACAATGAATCATGGAACACTACATCAAAAACTGATGTAATGTATGGTGATTAACATAACAATAAAAATTATTAAAAAAAATAAAGCAAAAACTCTCAACTCTCGGCAGGACAAAATCAATTGGGAAACTATTTAAAAATACTGATTCCCTCAGTCTATCCCAAACCAATTAAATCAGACTCTCTGGAATGGGAACCAGTGTACTTTCTAAAAGTTCTGCAGGTGAATATAATATGTAACCAAGATTGAGGACAACTAATCTAATTCCAAACAATGATCTGGTTAAATGGAGAGAGCACAAGTACTTTTATCCTTGACACATTCTTGGTCAAGAATTTTTTACCTAGAATTGTTGAATAAATATATACATATGTTTTAATATGAATTCTCTCATGATAAGACATTTTGTCTTCCCTTATTATGAATAGTAAACTCCCATTCAGTGCCATCATCAACCACTTACAGTCATATAAGGATTAAGTAGAACACAAGTGTCATTTGGAGGAGATCATGAGAAGGAAAAAAAAAAAATAGACCTCAGAGGAAGGAGTGTCTTCTTGCCCTCAAACAGGTTTGCACTCTCCTCTGTTCTCTCAAAGCTCCTGTCAATGTCTCTATTTAATTGTGTCCTTGTGCATGTATCTCTCCCTCTCCGTCCTGGACTCCTTCAAGCATAGAATGTGCCTTCTGTATCTTTTTTATCACCAAAAACTCGCACATAGTAGAAATTTAATAAATGTTTGTTGTTTGGACAAAGAGATTAAGTGCCAGGCATTATAATTATTTCTATTATATTCCTTTCAGTTCTATGACTCTAGAATTCTATGGAAACTGTTCCCAGTTTTCCAAACTTTCCATTTCCTTCTACAATTTGGTAACATTATTTGATAACAACCAACTTCCCTAGTCATTCTGAAAAGTTCTAAAAAACTGTGGAGTATGTTACAATATTGTCCTCAAATAGGCATAAGAATTTTAAATGTTGTAACACCATTTATCAGTGCACGTGCTAAACCATATTGCTTTTTATTTGCCTCAAAATCCCTTTGACTTCATGAGTACCAAGTTATTTGTGCATGTCAAACTAGACTGGGAGTAAAAATAACTGTGGTAAACAAA